>NW_005187601.1:368671-379795 GCF_000239375.1 Pundamilia nyererei
CCACTGAGGAGCGGTAGAAGGCCAACAGCAGCTCTCTCTCACATGGTAAGAAACCTCGGAGTGTTTTTGGATAGCTCTCTTAAATTAGATAAACAAGTGTCCTCAGTGGTAAAAAATAGCTTCTACCAGTTACGTCTAATATCAAAGGCAAAGCCCTATCTTCCAGTGAAAGTACTTGAAAAACGTATTCATGCATTTATCACCTCTAGACTGGACTACTGTAACTCTTTATACCTGGGCCTCAATCACTCTTCTCTCTACCGTCTGCAGTTAGTTCAAAATGCTGCTGCACGTCTTCTGACAGGTTCTAGAAAGTATAATCACATCACCCCAGTTCTAGCTAATTTACACTGGCTCCCTGTCAAATACCGCATACCGTTGCCTTTTAATGTCTCGCTGTTTTTTTGCTGATTGTTAAGCACTTTGATCAACCCTGTTGTTTTAAAATGTGCTATATAAATGAATAAACCTGACTTGATGAGGCTCTGTGTTGGACAGGTGCACGGTGGCTGTGACGCTCATGGTCAGCGTTTGGTTACATCAAATATAGAAGAATAATTTGCATTTAAGTTGATGACACTTAGACTAATTTACTAAATTCCACTGTTGTAACATTTGTATAGTGTCTAGTATAAAGACAAAATCAAAAGTATACTGTTACTGTAGGAAATGGAAATCAGCCAAGACAGCTGTGAAACACCCGCTTCAAACATGAAACATCTGCTTACATCTTGTTGAATTCAGTCTAAATACACAGAGAGCAGCAGGTCAGCTGATCACAGCCTGTACACTAAGAAAATCTACTGAAGAGCTCTGATTCTTTTCCCCACGCTGAACCACTACAACCAATACTACGCTCCCACCACTGCTGAATGTGCGGTGCTCATTTTACTCTCTACAATGCAGGCAACAGAAAACAGTTGTTGTACTAATAGTATTTTATAATCATCTTTAATATAGCACAAGGTTCAGTTACTTTTGCATAAAAGTCGATGGTAGAAACGTCCTTCAAGGAACTACTTTTTCCTTTCTTAGCCTTTACTTTTGCACTTTTACACAAGTAAAGAAATTGATTCAGCGCTTCAGTTTTTACTGGAGTATTTTTCAACACAGATGTCTGTACTTCTGCTTAAGTAAGCATGTAAGTACTTTTTCCACGTCTGCATCTGACATGTATCGTTCCATTGTGTACTTTGCACAGTTGAAATGATGTTTTTACTCATCAGCAGCTGTGGAGTAATGCACATGATCATTTCCTTTGAAATATAGCTCAATCCTGACACGGAGAAAAAGCTGTTTTACATCTTCCATGCAACAACTATACTTAATTTTGCATATTAAAGAACATCATCAGCAACTTTATGCCGTCCTTTCTGTTCAAAAATGATGCTCAGTTTTTTAAACTTATCAGATCCAATTAAGCCAAAATACCTTACAGAAGTTAAACATGCAAACAATAAACAAGAGTTCAGGTCTTAGGAGCATCATGTGTTATGTGTTACGTAACTAAGTAAGTTTGACGTTTCAGTTTTCAGGGGAGGAAACATTTCATATATTTTTAAGCTCTTTAGTGACCAAATTCGGTTGAATCTACCTCGTCTGCACGTTGAAATTTGTATGACTGTAGTGATTTGATCTCTTCTCAACAACCAGTAACCTTCTGGTATTCACAACATAATGCAAAATGAAAGCAAACATTCATTTGTATCAATAACTTTAATATAACTCCTGAAACAAGTAAATGTCCAAGCTGTCCAAGCTACAGACATCCGTCTTAATAACTTTATCCAGGTCTCTAGGAATTATTGTAACTGTGACTTAAAGGAGAATAAAGTCCAGGTTGCTGCTTTTCTTATGTGTGTGCCAGGTGCCAAAAGGCTGATTCATCTGCCAAAGGTGTAACACCAGAACAGATGTGAGTGTGCCCTCATCCCCCCGGGGAGTCCAATGTGACATCCACAAACAAACCTACACACACAAGATTATTTAAAAATAACAATCAATGAAAATATCATCAGTGATTTAATAACGCAACTTGTATTATGATTTCTGAAAATGATTATACATTATATATTATACATATGTACATCACAATATCCAGAAACATTATGCACACAGACTATACAGAATTTCTACAAATACAAATTTCTAATAAAACAGTTCACTGGGTGTAGGTACAGCTACAAAACGTTACCCCACTCGTGGTATTTTACCCTTTGATGGCTCGGCATTCAGTAGTGCTTCAATCCTATTCATTGTTTCGATTCAATAATGATGAATTTAAACATATTTTGAAGAGGCCTGAAATGTTTCCAGATGAAGTTCAACAAGATAAATCATGTTATCTCTAAGTCATGTTAGTGACATCATTTTAATCATGTTATCACAGTTCTTTCAACTCCTGCAGAAAAGCTATGTGGTAACATCTGAAATGATGAGACAGCATTTTAATCATTATTATAAAGGCCGTAGTTTGTAGCCATTGCTGCAAAATGATGTCAGTGTAACAGGGCTTGTTGGTGGTTTTAACAATTTGAGGTGGTTGACGTTTTATTTATAAAGAGCACATTAGCTTACTAAAAATGTAATATGTATGTAATATTTTCAAAAGCTAAAATGAGCCTACAAGAGTGGGGCTACACCAGTGATACTAGCATTAGCTGTGTTAGCACCTTCAACAGGTAGTGTCCTCTGGTGCACACTGAGAGGATCAAATGTCCTTTTAACTGCAGTGTCCTTTCATATTCTTCATATATCCATGATGTAAATTTTACGTGAGTGAATACTGAAGATAAATATAATTTTACAAGCACAAGGACTTTTTAAAAAAGGTCTGCTTAGCAGAGCTATGGGTACAAAGAGCAGTGTAGAACATTTGCTTCCTCACCTTTGCTAATTTGATGCAGTGTTGCCAACTCTTCAGTAAGGAAAATCGCTATTGGTTGTCCTAAAAGTCGCTAGAAGTTGCTAAATGATGTCATCGCCTAATTTGCATAATTGGTCATGCTAATCTAATTGTAACCTATGTTGTTGGAGAGAGAAATAACATCGTGGAAGAGACATAAAGTGAGTAAACAACGTCCTAAATGCATTTAGAATTTATTTAGAACTACAAATTAAATTTCTTTTAGCAATTATTGTTTTTTAATGTCACAGTTCCAACCCTGCTCCTTTATCCGGGCCTGGACTGACAAAAGTGACCCGAAATTTGCGCTCTGGGAGAGTTACTTTGTGTGTGTGTGTGTGTGTGTGTTTATAAGTAGTTTTAAACCTTGTGATCCACAAAACAGCATAACAGTAAAAGAACTGACTGCGTTACAGTCATGCGGGAGCAGCGGCTTCGCTCATGCGCGATTCATTTGCAGTTTGGACGCACAGGTGTGAACATCTCCTGTCCTGACAGCAGCGAGGGGAGGACTATCCTCCGCCTGTGAGCGCTTTGGCACGGGTGAGGTGCCAAAGCGCCGCTGCTTGTTGAGAGTAAGAGCTATAGGCGCTTTCAAGTCAAAAAGTGGTCATAAATAAGTCTCCAACAACACCAGAAAAAGTCGCCAGATTTGTCGCTAGTCGCTTTTTAGAAAAAAAGTCGCTAAGGGGGTCTGAAAACTCACTAAATATAGCGACAAAGTCGCTAAGTTGGCAACACTGATTTGATGGAGTTGGTGCCTCTTGAAATATCCAGTATGTTTGGGCTTCGGTTTTCATGAGTGCAGTGCTGAATTGGTAATCTGATATACCGGGCATGGATTTGACCGTGCACTGGGCGTACAAGCACTGACGGCATCCCATTTAGTCATTTTCATTACTGACACTGGATTGGCCAAACAAATCTCTCAGCGACTGGTCTCTCCCCTACCTTCGCTGCGTGCTCACGCAGCTTGTGGAAAAAGTTTAGTTTGGAAGAAGTGGAGCTGAAAAGCTGAGAGAAAACAATAAAAAGAAACTAATAATAGACCAACATGTTAACTGCCAGAACATTAGTACCGGCAACAGCTAGTAACCAGGCCTCACTGTCACATGAGTCTGCTGCTGTTAGCACTAGCTGTGGAGACATGACGAAGAGACAGAGGAAGATGAAATTAATGTGGTAACAAAACTAATTAGAAAGGAATTGATTGGAGGATTCGGGTAAGATGAATGGCTACTTTGACCAACCAGAAGATGGTTTCATCCACCCCTGTTTTCCCCTGATAACAAGGGTGGTGTAAAAAATTATCATCAAACAGTCTTTCTTCTCACACCAGTTCACCTCACTGTGCCTCAGAAGTCAAAAGGTTCCAAGGTTTTCCACTTCTTTAAAAATGACAGCAGCCAGGTGAATGGAAAAGAATAAATCCACAGGTAAAGAGAGACTAAAACATTGCTTTAGTTTCTCATTTGCAGATCAATGTCATATCTGTTTCCTTTGGTAAAGATTGGATTTAAAAGGCAGTGATTTCTTGCTTTGATACAAATAAATCAGCTGCTTTTTATTCAAAGCAGTACTTCTCTGCTTAACTGGCCCCACTCCAAGGTCAATGTGTTAAATGGTCTCAGATGACTGGCTTTACAAACAAGTGTTAGAGGGCACTGCTGACCTTTAGATAAAGAGTATAAAGATAGGTTTAAGCAGAGTGGTCTTTGAAATCCAATCTGTGCACATTCAGTTAGACTTATCAACAGATACGAGCTATTTTTTGCTACTCAGTACAAATCCCACTGCCCTTGGAAGATATAAACATTTAAAAAATCCTCAAAATATATTTTCCACTTGTGTGCTTTTCTTGGGAGCTATTTGTAACAGCAGTGCGTGTGTGCCTATGTGTGTATTTATGTGCAAGCAAGTCAAAATAAGCTAGAATGTGTGCATGTTCAAGCTAATGAAGAAACATGCCTTCCACTGTGCTTTGCTCAAGCCCATTCAGAAAAACAGCCACACTTGTTTTTGAAATTCAGATTATTGCTAAATTCAACTACAATTATCATCCTAGCAAGAGAACTAAAGAAACGTCTTAGACGAGAGGTGAAGTGGCTCCACATCCAAGTAAGTGTATGTGCATGCCTCAGCCAACCTATTAAGTTGCAGTTTACATCCATATCTCTTTCTGCTCCTGAGACATGATGTGGAATGATGAGGAGAACAGTGTTTTTGTAGATCATCACAGTGAAATTGACTTTTAAGCTTTTGTCCCATTTGTCATTTCTATCACATGGTAAATGAGAGACTGCCTAAACCATTGGCAATCAAGATAATAAGAGCCAAGAAAAGAAAAAGAAAAACTGAGAGGCTGCTGTCACAAATAATGTAGAGTTAAAAGTTACGATTTCAGGACGGTATACTCCTGGGATACACCAGGCGCCCATAGTTCAACATCAGAACATCATTTCCATGATGAAAAACGTGTAAAGAGACTGCTACAAAAGGGAAGGAAATCACACTGTATTCAGTTTGTATGCAGTCATAGCAAAACCGAAAACGGTGGAGTCAGCAACAAAAGCAGGAGTGCATATATTAGCACACAGGAGCACACAGCATTTAAAATAGTTAAATCAGTTCAGTGAGATACTGTAATGTACCTGTCAGCAGGAAATAGAGGGTTGCATTCACGGCCACCTTTTCTTTTCTTATTTTTTCCAGTTGAAAGACTTTTATACAGTATAACAGAGAAATGATCATATACTGTATGCAACATTAGGTTAAAACTAGTTAGGGCTGTCAGAGTTGGTAAATGGTATGATACTTACACAGGGCTTTTCTACTCTACTTGACAACATGCCTCATTCACCCACTCACACAAACACTTTTTTGTACACCTACACAACAAGTCAAAAGTTTGGACACACCTTCTCATATAACGGTTTTCCTTTATTGTCATGACATTGTAGATTCTCACTGAAGGCATATAGTGAACAAAGAAGTGTGAAATGTTTTACATTTTAGATTCTTCAAAATAGCCACCCTTTGCTTTGGTTTTCTGCTTTGTTGCGCTCATTAAGGGAAGCTCATGAAGCTTCATGGGTGTAGAGGTCATCTGGTCACCTTTTCTGTGTTGTACAAAGACACGGTGGGTGGAACCAAAGATCTCAAATTTGGACTCATCAGATTTTTCACTGGTCTAATGTCCATTCCTCGTGTTTCTTTGCCCAAACAAATCTCTTCTGCTTGTTGCTTTTCCTTAGTCGTGGTTTCTTAGCAGCTATTTGGTCATGAAGGCCTGATTCATGCAGTCTCCTCTGAGCCATTGATGTAGAAATATGTCTGCTACTGGAACACTGTGTGGCATTTATCTGGGCTCTGATCTGAGGTGCTTGGGGCGGTCCCCATGTGAGCCAGTATTATTGTAGCTCTTGATGGTTTTTGTCAGTGTACTTGGAGACACGTTCAAAGTTTCAGAAATTTTCCAGACTAACTGACTGACATTCACTTCTTAAATGTAATGATGGACTGTCATTTCCCTTCACTTAGCTGATTGGTTCTTGCCATAATATGAATTCTAACAATTGTCAACTAGAGCTGTCAGCTGTGTACCAACCTGACATCTGCACAACACAACTGATGGTCCCAACCCCATTAGGAAGGCAAGAAACTCCACAAATGAACCCTGATAATGCACACCCGTGAAGGGAAACAATTTCAGGGGACTGCATCATGACGCTTACTGAGAGAAGACCAAGAGTTTGCAGTGCTGTCAACAAAGCAAAGGGTGGCTCCTTTGAGGAATCTAAAATTTAAGACATATTTATTTGTCCATTGATAAATAATTCGACATATGGAGGCAAATTGTGAACATTGTAGTGAAGACATTAATACTTTGAGTTTTTTAATAAAAAGCACCCCATTACCTGGCGTGGTAATGCAAACATTATTGCACAGCAGTCAAAGTGTATACAAAGTGAAGAGTGATTTTATATTTCGACCAGATGTTACAAGAATAACTAACAATAATAATGCTGCAATTGTTCAATTTCAAAAGCTGTATGTGTGAAAGTTTTTTAACTGTCCACATGCAGTTGCTTGGGTTGGCTTAATTGGTGATTTTAATTAGCCATAAGTGTGGCATGTGAATTTGAATAGCTGTCTGTCCCTGTGTGATAATCCAGTGACATGTCCTCACACTATGGCAGCTGGGACAGGCTTCTTGAAATCTATTTTTCATTGTTACAAAGGTTTGGTCTGCGTCCGAGCATCCCATGACGTAATTAATATGCGACATGAACGCTGCAACAAAGGTGGACATCAAGGCAAGAATATACCTGCTGCTCGGTCTGTGGCTTCTCGTCAGACTCGGGGATCATGGCGTTGTTTTTTGTGGCCATTTTCCCCATTTCTGGGTTTCCAAAAATTTGGTTCACATATTCAGAACCCCGGCCGAGCAGGTACTTTTTAATACCTGGTACCAGGTGGTATGACGTAATGGAAAAACCCTGAAAACCATGGTGAACCATGGCAAGTCGATCTGAGTAGGTAGTAATGGAAAAGGGGCTTATCAGGTCACACTTTGAGAACCTTGGCTATTTATCCAATTATAGGCTGTTTTACAGAAGAAAAGATTCCCCAACCCCCAAATTATAGAGCAAGTTAATGAGGAAATAGAATCGACATTATATAGCAAACTGTAGTCTCAGTGACTGCTCAGACCAAATTCGGACCACATGTCACATTCAATCATACATTTATAAGCTTCTTTTGGATTTTTCTCAGCGCATCACCCTGCAGATGAATGTTTGCTGTGGCACTGATTTTATACCAGATGCCTTCCCATGTGTCTGGGTTTGGGACTGGCACTCAGAGTACATTGGTTTTGGGCCCCCTAGATTATGTCTTGAAATCTTTTGCACATAAAGAAAACTATCACACCACAGAGCCACACTCTATATTACTACAGCACTTTATTCCCTTTATCTGTCTCACATCCAAGGCCAGTTTAGAATGATCAATTAACTTAATGTGTACACGGCTGCCCAAAGGTGAACAGAGGTAGTGTATGTACAAATTTCATCTGTTCTCTGCAATCTTTCCTCCAACCACAAGCATCACCACCCCAACAACCGCACTCCAAACCCCACTGACAACTTCACTATGCATATGGTTCATATACTGATATGGAGTTTTAAGCTGTTGTCCATAAAGAACACAGTCTCTTGTAAAAATAACAGGAAAGCTGAAAGGATTTAAATAGTCACCTTTCATTTGAAAACTAACTCTTTTTAAATGCTTAGAACATATTGGTTAGGTCCAAGAACTGCTACTGAAAAATTCTTTGTAACAGAGTAGCAGAATTATTTGGAGCTTACAATTTAAAACTGATAAATATACAACTTCTGACAAAATTCACATGTAATTCTCTGGATGTGTTGGTGGTCAAATCATTAAACATCTGAAATGTGCTAAATGAAAACTAATCCCTCTTCATAGCTTTCAGTGTTATCTGTCGTGTAATGGAGAACTGTATACCTCTCACACAGAAGTGGCAGACTCGAAAATGAACTTTTTCATCAAGACTGGAAAATGTGAAATGATTATCATTAAATTTAGGCTATGAAGAGATAAGAAGTACAATGTAACTAAATTTCCCATTGCACTAATCTTATGAACCTGTCATTGGAGTTGGGGAATGGTTCATGTCTTTTTTCTTGTTCTGCAATCAGCTGACTTCAGTGCGTGTGCAGAAACGAGCTGTCTGCAGCTTCTGAGCAGTAATGAATATTACTTAAAGCTTTATTAAACGGTAAATGACCTGTATTTATATAGCGCTTTAAAAGTCCCTAAGGACCCCAAAGCGCTTTACACAACCAGTCATCCATCCATTCACACACTGGTGATGGCAGCTACATTGTAGCCACAGCCACCCTGGGGCGCATTGACGGAGGCAAGGCTGCCGGACACTGGCACCACCAGGCCCTCTGACCACCACCAGTAGGCAACGGGTGAAGTGTCTTGCCCAAGGACACAACGACCGAGACTGTCCAAGCTGGGGCTCGAACCGGCAACCTTCCAATTACAAGGCGAACTCCCAACTCTTGAGCCACGATCGCCCCAATTATTAAATGAAAGGACAACAATACGATGGTGCAAAGTACACCCAGGACATAAAGAACTATCCACTTCCGCTGACATGATATAAACTCTTTCAAGCACTAACATGGACAGCATGCTTACACAAAATGGCAAATATTCCAGAATGATGTTAAAGCTGGAATATTGTATCACGGCAAAGCGTGTAATAAACATGCTGGTAAACCATTTGTACTTGAAATGGACATGCATACTGAATTTGCAGTACCAGCAGGGGGAGCCAATATTTAAAGCCAAGAAGTCGCTAATGACCAAGTAATGTCAGTGTCATTTTGTCATTTAAACAATTACGCTAGGTGGATAATGTGTGTTTTCATGTAAATGTCTCAGTGACGTCTCTCTAAATGCTTTCCCATGGTCTTTGGAATTAGCTTGAAACAAAATAGCCACCTCCATTTGTACTGGAGCATATTCCAACTTAAGCATGCTTTCCCATCTCATGCTAATGAGAAGCAAAGCACGACACACACAGGGTGGGCATTAGACCCTTTGCCGTGATACTGAGTTGAGACCAGCCAGCTGCCAAAGCTTGAACGACAACGGGTACAGAAGCAGTAATGACAAGTCAGGTTTGTAGCTTCATAGACAACGTTTTTGTTCCTTTGCTGTTAAATACGTTTTGAGCTTGTTGCTTTTATTTTTGTGTTCTTGAACAAAAATATCCAGTTTTTCCTCATTAGGACAGAGATTTGATTCACTTAATTTATAATTATGTGACAATGCATCTCAGCCATCTTACAGAGAAATGCAAAACTAATGTAATACAACACAACAGTCACAACATTAATGCGTATTTAAAATGAAAGTTATCCAGATTCACAAACCACAAAAATGTGGGATCAACCAATCTGAATAGCAGATGGATTTCAAAATAAGCCAGGCTGTAGGTGTAGCACCAGGAATATACCAACCACAGAACACACAAAATACACACTCAATGTGTGTATATAGAATAATTAACCTACATGTTTTAAGCAGAGAATAAGACACAGAGTAAGCTCAAACTTTCAAATGATTGTTTTTATTAGCACACAGCTAAATTCAGAAGCTACTACTTCTAGTATAAAAGCTAGAGTTTTACACCAGATACCATCCCTGATGCAATCCCAAAGGATTGTGTCTTTGGCTGGAAACACAATTTTTACTCACAAATTTAACACAAATGGAGACGCCAGGCATAAAGCAAAAGTAACCCATGCAAAATAGACGACTGATGGTTTAGCTGCAAATTTTTGCAAATTTGCAAATGCCGCACATTTTGCAGCATTTAGGTGCATTTAAATATTGCACTTCCTCTCTCTTTCACCACAACTTTGTCTCTGATCTAGAGGGTGCACGTACACATTTACTTGTGCCTCTGATGTGCCTGTTATAGAAACTGTGATGAGAGCATACTGTCTGTGAGTGAGTCACACCTAATGTGTGGATTCTGGCCAAATCACTCCTTTACTGTTTCACACAGGGAAAGAGGTTTGGAAAGTTTTTTCCCTTAATAAATGAAATCATCATTTCACACCTATTTGCATAGGTTATCTCTGACTAATATTAAAAATCAGGAACGGGGCAAAAATGTTTTTACGGCACTGTGTGCCTGCACGTATGAATAAGACACTCAGAGTGGCAAAAATGTTAAAATGCCAAAAAAATAACCTGAAAATGGATTTGAATAAGAAATCAATATTAAATCTACATTAACCCTAATAGAGCTCCAGTTCATGAACTGTCAACATATGTAATCGCCCACGGCTCACCTGGTTGTATAGGGCACAGATGTGTAGAGCAGCATTTCCCGAGGCATTCTGGGCGCCCATGTCTGCTCCATAGAACAACAGATGCTCCAGGTGCTGCACATGGCCATGACGACAAGCCTGCACATACACAACAAAGTCAATTGACGCTTCCACTCGAGAGAAGTTGCAGTAAAATGCCTCCAACACTAGATGTCAGTGTGCTGCAAAGGAGATAACATCAAAATGAGACGCAGCTGTACCCTCAGTTTGAACCCAGTCATGAAAAGATGGAAGGATAGGATGAGAGGAGGAAGGCTTAAATAAATCCGATAGCAAATC
>NW_005187601.1:380407-384005 GCF_000239375.1 Pundamilia nyererei
ACACACACACACACACACACACACACACACACACACACACACACACACACACTGATACTGTGCCTGCATTAGGCTGGAGCCACTCTTTGGGGGTTATGGCTCAAAAACACTCCTATTACCAACTGCTCCTGATGTTACTTCAGCTCCTGGTACTTGACTTTTTTCCAGTGCTTCTTCATTCTGATGTTGCTGTGTAATGTCTGCTGGGTTGTCACATCTATTGCAAATTCTATCTTCTGCTCCTTGTCAGCTGCCACTGTGTTTGACTGGTTTGCCAGCAGCTCCTCTTCTGTCTGGGGTCCCACAGGATCTTAGCCCCGCTGTTCTCAACCATCTTTGGTGGTGTCTCCTATCAGGAATTGGGGATATCCTAATCCACATGTGCCGCAGATGTTCCGGTGCACTTTTGCATCCACTTGATTGTTCCTCCCAGTGAACGCTGAGAGGCAGATTACATCCTACTACTATTTGCTGAATACTCTCTGTGGCACCTTTGCACAGCCTGAACTTGGGTCTGTCAGCTGTGGTAATTCAATTCAATTTCATTTATTTAGCACCAAATTACAACAACAGTTGCCTCCATGCACTTAGAGACAGACTGTAGGCAGACTCCTGCCTCTCTGGATCTGGTGCTTGGGGCCTGTTCTCATGCTGCCATGATCAGGGCCTCTGCACTTCCCACTTCTATTTCACATCACAATTTGTCTTCAGCTGTGTGATGTACACTTTGAGCAGCTTATCTTGGGGGGAGATTTTATTCCTATTGTTTGAGCTTCCTTCTTGGCATCTATCTTAGCTTTTGTGGGTATTTGGCTATGGCTGACCGTCCATCTTCATCATGCTTCCCATTGGTCTGTGGGACACTCAGCTACTTATAACTGTTCTCTTTGTCCACTATCCTGCCTTCTGGTATCTCCATATATTCAGTCCAGATCACTTTCCCTATATTTGCAACCATTTGGCCAATGCTCATGGATCAGTGAGTTGATGTCTTGCCCACTCCCGGCATACAGTTTGATGTCATCCATATACAGAAGGCAGGTGATGGTCACTCCAATCCTGAATCTATTTCCATATGAATGTCAGTCCCTGTACTTTGACCCTCTGGACTGTGGGAGGAAGCTGGAGTACCAGAGAGAACTCATGGAAACTTCACACAGAAAGGTAGAGATGGTAGAGTGAAAGTCAGGAGCTTTTTGCTGTGAGGCAACAGTACTAACCACCGGGCCACCATACTGTACACCCTGAAGGTGAGCGGTGGAGCAGATAGAGAAAGCCTCCAACTACGCCAACAAGGTGCTTCTCTTCTCATGGAAGAGAAGGAGCCGGTCTCACGTCTAAGAACAATCAAACCCTACTTCCTGATGGACCTGATGGCATCGCTCATCCAGGACCGGAGGCAGTCCTGGAGCTGGCTCTTAGGATGAGCACGGCCAACACAGACCCTTTCAAAGATAACCTACTTGAAATCTATCTATAGATAGAACTATAAAATAAAATAATTTCTTCTCAGAGACCAATACAATTCATTTCAAGCTCAATTAATCTGTCAAGCGCCAACAATACAATAAAGCCATTACTGTCCAGTGAAGGGATAACATTCTTGTGTCCATGAAGTTTGTTACATTACTAACGCTCAGTGCTTTGTTTGCCTGTTAGCATGAAACATACCAGCGTATGGTGTTCGTTACGTTCCTTGATGGCATTTTCCAGAATTTTATGGATTAGTAAAGAAAACTTTACAGTCTGAGCCACCATCAGCCATCCTATACATGTAATTGTTAATTGACAGCAGAGTGTTATCATGTCTGAAATGGGACAGTTGGGGGAGGGCAGAGTTTTTGACAGCTCCACAAGGATAACGAGATGTAAGGAATCTGATAAAGCAGATGGCTTGAACGCAACCTCACACACGCTTTGTGGAGATGCTCACAGTTTGTTACTGCTGCAGAGTGGCTCTCTTTAAATGCCTTTATCTACTTCAACGGGTAACAGCTGCCAAGACAGTCGCCCACAGCCGGAGAAAGGCTATGTGTGTGCGTGCCTTACTAATACAAGCTGTTCCAAATAACCACAGAGGAAATTTTTTTAAATCTATTTTTATGTGCGTGTCTAGAGGTGCACGTCGTGCACAGGGTCGTACCTGGTGAACTTCATGCCAGCCGTTCTCGTCTTGGCAACACACAGAAGCGTGGTGGTTCAGTAGAAGCTCGCAGCAGCCTGGGTCCCCACCCACCACCACACTGTGATACAGGGGAGTCAGACCCCGGCTGTCCTTGTAGTCTGGAGAAGCTCCCAATTCTAGCAGCGTCTAAGGATGGACAGGTAAGAAAGTTAGACAGGTAGCTGCTACATTAGTATAAAGCAGATAAGCTGTGATTCTTTCTTTGCAAAGAGCTTGCAAACCTGCACACGTGCTGTGTGCAAATGTGAGTGATATTTCAGTTCACCTAAAGTCACAGGAGTCACTAAAACAGTTTTCTGGAACCAAGTTTCTTTAACATTTACATAAATTTATAATCAAAATATTTTTACAGACTCAAAGCTGTTAAAAGCTGATATAAAAGCTGATGCATGTGCACATGACACACACACACACACACCATTATGAAACTGACTGTCCATTGTGAGATTTCAACGATAAAACACATTTTGTTTCTCTTGCAGAAGTCTTGTCTACACTCACCTATAGCCTTCACTTCACGAGTACAAGTACAGTTAGAGGCATCATCCCTTAATCAGCTCAACATGCTGTGAAATGACAGGTCTGCATGCATTAAGAATGCATGTCGGTTACGCTGCAGCAAAACATCTTCGAGCATGATCTATCAGCTGTCAGACTTTCATTGGGCTTCTAACACAAAGAAAGCCAACAATGCACAAGTAAGCAAGTGCTAAACAAATGAAAGGAGAGGAGCCTTCACCGTGAGTATAATCTGGTTCTTCGACCTTGCAGCTTTGTGAAGAGCAGTCATGCCATCTTTTGCCCTGAAGTCCAAATGAGCTCCTCCATTCTTCAGCACCTTTATGATCTCCCCCGCATTGTCCAGGTGAGCTGCAAATGTCAATGGGCTCTCTAGAAAAACAAGAAATAACAACAACAAATAAATATTTTAATGACTGAAATTCTGTCTGGAAAGAAGAGAGAGTGAAGAAAAAGAAAGTGCAGACTGAAAACTCAAGGGACAGCATGTGTGCTATCATTCAAACCACATTTTAAGATTTGCTTTTACTTTAACACTTTAGGACACCTGAGTAAATTAGCACTTGTTAAGTGGTATAAGCAGGCATTGTAAAGTGAAATCTGCTGCTGAAGAACCCAATGAAAGTCATGAACCAAAATGCACTGATCAAATAATATTCTTCTTCTGTATACTCTGCACTTGGTTTCAGGCAGGTTTTTCCACTTATGGTTTTGATGATGAAGAATTGGAATCAGAATAGGCTGTATCCGGTCTTTACGTCTGACGTCATTAGCCCTTTCTGGGTCCAAACTCCACGTCAGGTCAAACAAACACTGCAGCATCACTCAGAGTTAAAAACTGTCTAAATTCTTTCATCTTTAATAAAATGATCAGCGTTGCTGCTTTACCAGGTG
>NW_005187601.1:385075-387002 GCF_000239375.1 Pundamilia nyererei
AATGAGAGCGCTCTCATGTATACTTTCTGATGCAACATTTGGGAGTTTGTAAATTTTCATATTGCTTTTTTCACCATTCCATAATTCAAGTGGGGTTTCAGCACACCTTTCAGCGCTTACAGTCGAGGTTCAGGTTGTTACCTCATTTAAACTGACATGAAGAGGGCCGATAAAAACAGGTCAGTTCGCTGTCAAGACTAATTAGAGTAGTAAGGGATAAACTTTGAGGTGATTTAAACATCAACGAATGTTTCTCAATTAGGTCATCAAAATAAGACACTTTAGCAACAGCTGTGACCCAGTTTGATGATATATCAAACAGTCATGCTCAATCACTTCTAAACTGACACAGAAATCATCTATGGAAAGCATGTATGATTTTTCTGTAGTTATGTCAAAATAAATGATTTCATTCCAGCCAGCAGCAGTTCTTTCAGTTACCTTATTATATTGAGAGATAATACTGTCTCCTGCACACTTGTGTAAGTTTAGTTTGTCATTCTTGTAAAAATGTCACATGTGAGAAATATTGTTGTGGCAGAGCAGAGCCCAGTGTAGTGAAACTGGATAAGAGCGACCAAAAATTCAGTCGCTATGTTTGTTGTGACAAAGAGTCATGAGCACTTTTTGAGAGTGGGAAAGCTATTTCTCACCTTGTACCAAAATGAATGGCACCAAGTGGGTAAGTGGCAGCTTCTGAAGGGATGGAAATGAGGCTTGATTTGTCCTACTGTGCTGACAGTGCAGACATGGGGAGCTAGACGAAGACGAGTGATTTTATTTTGTTTCTGCGATCACGTGGAGCTTTTGCTCACTGGCTGTAATCAATAGCTGGTACGAGCTGAGTCCTGAACACCAGAGACGCCTCTTCCTCTAAGCAGCAAGACATTCATTTAACAATAGCGCCCAACAGCTCTCAAAGCCCAATATGATAACCTCAATTCTCTGCCTAATAACCTCTTCTGCTCTTCTGCTCTTCACTCCATCTTTATTTGCCTTGGTAGACCATTTTTATGGCCAGTCTGTCCACTCAATACTGACCATGTTAAGCTCTCCAGCACTGAACATATTCATTAAGTGGACATAAATAAACATAATTGTCATCCTTAACAATCAGGTGAGTCAACAGCACTTAAATCGGTGCTTACCAAATGATTGGAGAGAGGTTTTTTGTGGGGGGTTGAACAACAATAAGGTCGACAGACGTGATCCCTTCTTACAAAAGGGTCTTCTGCTTTCTTTCGTTTTTTTAAAGGAAAAAGAGCAGCTTGATGTTTCTTCCTCACAGGCGGTTCTTCTAAAGTCCTCACAGTCTGATTAGCATCCTCTCAGGGGCAAGTACAGCTGAACCATGAGTGATTCTCTGTGCCATAGTAATACATGCCCTCCAGAAGCTCAGATCTCAGTGTAAATGTCTCCTCTTCCTCCTTGTTGTTTTTTTTAGCAAAAGCTTTGAGAGTTTTCTGTCAATCCCATTGTGGTGTGAATAAGGCACGGCGGGACCACAGATCATCATTTAGAGCCATTTATTGTCATCAGCTGCAGCTCTTAAGCTGCCAGCCGCACATCACACCACAACTTACAACACACAACCCCTGCTCCCCCGGTTTTACCACGCCGGGTGTGATTGCAGATGCCGTGCAGGTGCGTCTGCACGACATCACCGACAACGCCTCACCACGCACCCCCATCACCTGATTGAGGCCAGGGAGCCATCCGGCCAGACCTACTCCCCAAACCAGTTTCCAACCCGGTGACAGGACTGTGTCTCTTCTGGCGAGCTGGCACAACCCCGCAGGCATGGTCGTGAGCCCCTGCTCACAGGGACCTGTGCAGATGTCCGGCATGCACTGGCCTCTGGTGGATGTGAGGCTGGTCTGGCGAGCACGCCGATCTCAAGCTTGGTGCACGCCAGCTCCAATCGAGC
>NW_005187601.1:388806-389782 GCF_000239375.1 Pundamilia nyererei
TCACTAAAGCACTTCTGGATGGATGCAAACTGCATTTCGTTGCCCTGTACCTGTGCATGTGCAATGACAATAAAGTTGAATTCTATTCTATTCTATTCTATATAAAAAGTCTGTAGCTTTTAAAAATAGATAAAGTTGTTACCGCCTTTAAAATACAAGTATGAATTATTAACCACAGTCAAGGAACAAATTTATGCTTGAACTAAGAGAACCCACCCCTTACATTTCCAAGAATGGCTTTTCACACAGTCTCTGGTGTGATGCTATGAAATGAAGGGTTTATGAGTTACATGTTGCTTGTTTAAGCATTAAAGCTTTTGGATATTAGCTAAGATGTTGGTATTATCATTATAGGAGCAGCTCTATTATTCTTCCATAATCATAAAGGGTTTTGGTTTTTTATTTCCCTGCAAACTTAGAACACTGAATGTGTGGGATTTTGTGTTTTACACCACCGCTCATCAGAATGAACAATGTTTACTGTTGTACTAAAGTGCATGTTTGGCTTCTTTCAGTTGGGTGGCACAGGTGAGTGCAGCTCCATGTTATTACAGGTCAGACATGTCTCCTAATGCATGCTTATGGGCCACACATGTTTACAACACCATAAACACAGGGACAATGGCAAATATTGATGTGCTGTTGTGGAGAACTTGGACTATCTGTGTAACCTCTCAAGGATCCAGCTATCGCCTCAGGATGTTTTAAAGTATTCCATTATCTATCAAGATGATTCCACACTGAGTAAAAGCTCAGTGTGGAATCACTGAAATGAAAGCTATGCCATGACAAAGCCTGCACTGCATTTTATACAGTAGATGTAAATGTAAATGTTTTCCTGAACTCTTCAACAGTCATCAGTGATGATTTGATGGAAACTTTTTAAATTTGGATTTTCAGTCCAGTCCTTTGACTCTTTCGCCCTGTTTCCTTTTTTAGGTGTGGCATCTTGACAGCCACTCGAAATCCACTGAAC
>NW_005187601.1:391021-400632 GCF_000239375.1 Pundamilia nyererei
CCACACATTTGGACTGATTTGTGACCACTGTTTGGGAGGGATGGTTATATTGTGTATCTGGAATGAATTTTAGGTCTCTACGTCCATCCCATGGGGAATGGGAGCAGTAACAAAGGTGTTGCGTTTATATTTTTGTTGAGTGTATAAGATCCTGTTTTAGGTAATGTCCATCTGCTGTGGATTTTTTTCAAGAACATACGGCACACCATGCTGAGATACGGCAAATGTTTGGCTAGCAGCACTTGGGAATCATCTTGTTGGTGCAAAAATGCAATTGTATGCCAATTATATGCTTGTGTTATTACTGTTAATCGATCATTTTAATCACTGCCTTGCTTGCTGTTAAAAGTGATTTTTCTGAGAACCCTTGAGTGGTGTCTGTGGCATAATTACTTTAAGGCAATAACTTGATAGTAATGGAAAGATCACGGAGCAAGCCTTTGGTAAATGAACATGACCACTCACAGAGGAATAATAATACGCATACCTCTAATGCAACTTTATTTCAGTTTTAGGTCCGTCACCATCTGCAGTTAAGGTATTTAAAAGCCTTGCCATATTTTAAGAATATATCATCAATAAAAATAAATAGATAAGCACAACCTTTCAGAATCATAGGAAACCCCAGATGTACATGATGTATTTGACATGTCCTTCATTTCCTATTTTCCCTGAACACGTCTCATCCTATTCCATATTTTTCTGTTTTCACAGTCACCAGGCAAAATGTTTCTGGACAACCACAGGCAGCGTGCATGTGCTTCCTGTTATATAACAAACGAATATTGTGTGTATTTCGTTTTGGTCTTTTGAAGCTCCTGTTTAAAAAAATGTGCCTGTGTTGCTCCTGATAGATTTCTCATCTGTTTAACAGAGAACACCAATGATGTTAAGTGGAAGAAGAAGTTCCACAGCAAATTAAGTTGAGTGAACAACAGAGTGGTGCAGTGCATGCTTGGAGATTATATGTTGTTGTACTTGCGGGGTGTTAGTCTCCTCAGTCTGCTTCCAAGTGGTCCTGTGAGGACTCCTAACTATCATCCTGGCCTAGTGCAGCATGAAACACCTGCTCACTTTGATTTTATGGAACATTTGTGTGTTGAGTACACACTGACGTTAGGACATAACTCATTAGCCGGGTAGTAGCTGCCCACCCTCCATGTGTGGCTCCAAAGACACAGAGCCATGCCTCTGGCTGGGATAACTCTATTTGCCCAGGATGGAGCAGGCAGACCTAACCCACATTTTCCTCAAGGGAATTTCTATACACCACTCACATGTTCACACCTGGAACAAAGAAAATCCTTCACTGCTGCCCACAGGGCAGTGTCCTCCACTTCAGCAGGTTTCTGAAGCAGTGCACATGTTTGCTATTTAGTGGCTCCTTTTATATTTGGCACCAAGGCCAAACAGCTCTGTTTTCTCGGTTTAATTATAGAATACTTTCACAAGGCACTCTAGCTTGTCTTGAAGGGTCAGTTCAAAGCTTTTCTCGCTTTCTTTTTTGAGTTCAGCAGAATTGAATGGCTTCTTCTTTATGCCATAAAAATTACATATTTTTAAAAAATGCAGTGTCCCCAACATACATGTGAGTTCTTAAAAACAAAGCCTTCATTCCCCTCCATCCTCACAGATTTTTACATGTACCATTTCTAATTTAGAGTGCAACTTAGTGCCTTGACAGCCATTCAAAAATTGAACTGACGAATACCTTCAGAACCGATTGCATCGAACTGTTGCTTCTGGAAGGATGCTGCTTTCCCTACTAGTAATCCTAAAACGACAAGTCACTTAATCCTGTGCATGGAGCAGCCTCTGGTCATGATGGGACTGGAAGTAGACCCCTTGGCTTTGGTGTTGGCTTTTTTTTTTTTTCCAATGAAGGGCTCTTGACCTTGGTGGACCACATATGATATCTTACACAAATCAGTACTTTTTTGGCTCTGGCGTCTCCTCCCATTTAGCTACATTTTAATACATTTCTTCAACAACATTTTACAACAACAGTTATCTCAAGATCATTTCATTGTAAGAAGCTACAACATTACAGAGAATGATTCACAAATAATACTCTATGAGCGAGCAAGAACCAGTTCAACAGAACAACCCGGCTCAGGAAGGGTTGGTTAATGACATACAATATTGCAATTAATTAGAGTAAAAGGGTGAGTGGAGAAAAAAAGGCTCCGGGTGTAATGGTTAGCACTTAAACAGCACGAACCTCCAACAGTTCGTGCTGTTCAAGAGGCAGTTCAGGATCACCTGATTCAACTCTTTAGCAAAGAGAAATGTTCTTAAAGTTATACGAAGTCTCCGTGTCTTGAAACCAAACTGGGAGCTGGTTCGATGGGACTTTGCCTCTCATTCTGCTTATGTAAACTCTTGTAACCACACTTTTCCATTTGGATAATATGTTCCTGTGGGGGCTTCAGATACGATGGAATCTGATCACTCCGATCTTAATTCTAAATTAAATTCTCCTCGTGTATGCTTCAGGGAGCTTTTAGGACAACCTGATTATAAGGAAGTACACTTTGACCAGCCTAAAGTAAGAAATACATGGACGAGGTTTTCAGTATCTTTTAGATAAGATGCTTCTAATTTGGTATAAAATTAGCACACAAAATGGGGAACTTGAAGATCATTAAAGGGCTTTTGCATTTTTAACATTTTAAATATAATCAAAGTCGAAAATAAAGGCAAAAAAAGGTGTGGGCATACTTGGGGACTGACTCTTTTAACTGACTCATGACCGTCCACAGTCTGCAGAAGGTTGTAAAAGTGCCAACAAGAGGTCGCTGTGGAAGCATACTTGCTCACTTTGGGAGATTTACACAGATGTCCTGGTAAGAGCGAGGGAGAGCAGACGCTAACATCCAAAAATCCACATCTCATTTAGGTGCTACCATGAGATCCACTAATGATCCTTCCACAGGTTCATGAATGGTAAACCTTTGACTACCTTTGCTTCTAATAAGCTGTCTTTTCTTCATCTTGGCCAAACTTCAAATAAATGGTCGATTTTTAAGCAAGGGTTGATAATAAACTAAAAACTTCAATACAATAAAACAAAAATAAAATCCAGCCAATCCAAAAAAATCCAGCTCTATGTTTTTGTAACTGGATTCTCCAGGTCCATCCATCCATCCATCTTCTTCTGTTTATCCGGGGCCAGGTCGCGGGGGCAGCAGCCCAAGCAGCCCAGACCTCCCTCTCCCCAGCCACCTCCTCCAGCTTGTCTGGGACCAGCCGAGAGATATAATCTCTCCAGCGTGTCCTGGGTCTGCCCTGGGGCCTCCTCCTGGAGGAACATGCCCAGAACACCTCACCCAGGAGGCGCCCAGGAGGCATCCTTGTCAGATCCCCAAACCACCTCAGCTGGCTCCTTTCGATGTGGAGCAGCAGCGGCTCTACTCTGAGCCCCTCCCGGATGGCCAAACTCACCTTATCTCTAAGGGAGAGGCCAGCCACCCTTCGGAGGAAGCTAACTTCCGCCGCTTGTATCCGCGATCTCGTTGGCGGGTGCATTGTGAGACGGGCGGCAGCTAGGAGTGGAGGTCCTGGCGGACCGATCCCCGGATACCAAAACTGGCAGTTGGGAGTCTCCAAGTGTTTTTACATTTTCTTTTTTGCAAATGAAGAAAAAAATGGACATATTCTGATAACACCTGGTGAGTTTTCTTCCTCTATTATGTGCTTCTCTGCTGTTGCTGACCCTCCTCAGAGTAACAGTGTGTATACATACACATTATCAAACCAGGACTTGCACTTGTGTAAACTGTAAATTGTGCTTTTAGTGTACTTGAAGTGTTTGTTGTCTGTGCTTATGAGCAGCATGTTGCCTTACCGCCAGTGTCACTATCGTGATAGTTGGGATCAAAGCCTCTTTCCAACATCTTGGCCACTTTGTCCACTTGATTATGCTGAACAAGGTCCATGAACTTCCTCAGATTGGCCTACACAGCCAGAAAACACAAAGCGCTATTAGAGTGAGGAAAAAGAACAAATGGTAGTGGGTGTGTGAGAGCGAGAAAGACAGGATAGAGGTTCAGAGCTGCAAAAAGACTGAAATAGAAGTTGAGATAAAGAATAACGAAGGGTGAAAAGTGGAAACGCTTAGGAATACATTGTTAAACTGAGAGAGGCTTGCAGATGGAGATGGAAGGAATATAAGGTAGAATACAAGGAAACTGAAAGCAGGGTACACAGAAAGGGACATGACAGGACTGAGAGTGTGGCGAGTGGAAAGAGTGGAATGGTTGCTCCTTCCTGTTCTGTCTGCTTTCTTTCCAGGCCACATGATAAAAATAGATAAGAGAGCAGCTCCCCAAAGGACAGGAGTAAAATGAGGAATGAAGAATGAGATGGCAAAAGAAGAGAAGGACAATAGGTAGCAAAATAAGAACGGACTGGAAAGAAAAGCAGGAGAATAAATGAGGAGGAGATTTTTCCTTTAAACTAACCAATAAAGAACGAAACAGTTTAAAAAACATTCCAAGCTTTATTCATAGAAGTAAAGGAATAAAATAAATAAAAAGCAAAAACAATAATCAAGCATAGATTTACCTCAGACTGGTCATGTAGTTGAGCTAAGCTGCCATTCAGCTGGATCAGCCAGTCCACATTAGCTAATGTGACAGCTGATACTGTTCTATCAGGCTGATGTGACCGAATGAAACGAAGCTGGTTTTCATCACAGATGCATAGAGCTGCTGTTTAAATCTTAACCATGATGAGTCAGTTAAATACCCAGAAATGTCAAGAGTTCATGTGTTTTTCTGGAATGTTTTATTTAATGTAGCTGATACGTCCCTTGTGTGTGTGTGTGTGTGTGTGTGTGTGTGTCTGCAGGCCTGATGAATCAGTCTGCAGGACGGTACCCTATCCTTCTCTCTCTCTTTCTCCTTTTACTGAAATAGTTTGGGAAACTGAAGTTTGATTGGCTCTCTCAGTGTGAGCTCGAGCCAACCACAGGGCAGCAGACTGCATGGCAAACAGGATTAGCTCCGAAAAGTTGGGTCAAGCCAAGAAACAAACATTAGAAACATTAGAAACAGATGTCTGTCAAACGCATTTGCTAAACTGACCCTTTTGTAAACTTGGTTTGAGCACATTAACCACCGTGCCCCATATTTATTGAACATGTGCTTTTTCTGAACTTTTTGGATTCTAGTAGCCTACCACCTCTCGTCCATCCTCTCTTCCCTATAGTCAAGATGGAGTTAGAGCAGCTGTCAGACAGTTTCCCATAATGCCGGTAACAGAGCGCTGCCAGAGACACTTATACTTTGGCTGCACTACAGGATTACAGTAGCAGTGGGAAAGCAGCCCAGAGCTAGCCTTTCACAGCGATGGAGACGCTAGAAATCTTCAATTTACTGTATACATTTATTTCAGTTCATGTGGGAGGAACAGAGATAGAGTGAGGGAGCAGTCTGCTGTTGGGCTGCCAGAAAAAAGAACAGCCTTCATCTGAGCAGCATACAAACTCCCAGAGTTTTCTCGACTATCACACAGGAACAGCAAAGCCAAATAAGCATAACTGACAGGTAAGTCGCACTGTGCGCTTGCTTGGACTTTCTATCCCTCACTCTTTTCTCGTCACAACTCGAGCTGCCAAGAAGCACAGCAAACAGATGCAAGCGTTAATCCAATTGAGAGAGTGATTATTGAGGCCACTACAAAGAAACGCAATCTGTGAGCGTCCTTTCTTTTCTCATTTTTATGATTTTATTTTGGCAACACCTTTGGTGTGAAACAGCCATTACAGTTGTGTTTTCACACTGCACTTCCCAGGGGCCAGCCAACAGTCAGAGTGAGGTGGGTGGAAGTGTGACATTTATTGTCGCACATTTCATTTATTATTTATTCTTGGATTTCATGATCATTTGTCTCAGCTACATGTACCCGGTTTCTAAGAGCATATATCTGCTGTTCCAAACACCCAGTGTCAGGTAGGTGCAAAGAGGCGCATCCTCGTTAAATATCATCTTTAATGTGTTTTTACCTCACTGGGATTTTTAAATCCATTCAGTTCAGCTGAATTGTGGGTAAAAGCTTATCGATAGTCTTATCGATGATCCTCTGTCTCTATGTGCATGTCAAAATCAAGGTGAAGTAGACGTGTCAGGTCATGTGGCATTATTTGGAAAACCGGTCTCTGCTTTTAGTCAAAGTTGGCTCATCATAAATGACTTGCAATCCCTGTCTGAGAGTCAGTGTGCTTCCTAAGCATGTGACTAAATACTAACTCAACAGAAATCCTACCTTTGTATGAAGTTTGGCGATCTGTTTCTCATCGACATTGGGCTGTCTGTAGACTCTGCTCTTGTATCGGAACTGTTGAGTAAAAAAAAGTAAGCAAAACGGTTACAAATTGTAGGCATCAACAGAAATTCAAGAAAAATCATTATGACTTTATATTTAATATTTCTCCTGACAGTCAGTAACTTCTTACTGTAAAGCAACAGTTATATTATACCTCATTACACGTCTGTGCTGTACTGATCTGAGATCAGATACCACAGAGTGAGTGCAACTATGCCTTGAATAAAAGTCCCGAATCAAAAGGGTGGCTCCAGTAAGCCCTCTATTAAATTAGTACACATTTGGGATCCAGTGACCTCTAATAAGTCTACTTATTAGAGGTCAGTTTACTTTGAACCTCTGGGTGCATCTTGAAAGCAACTTTTCCTCTGGAAAGGAAATCACTGGGGATACTGCCTAAGATGTGTCCACTTCACTACTTTTACGGGCTGTCTGCTGTCAGCTGTAAACATTTTACTGCAGGATTCGTTAAAGATCCATACTAACAGGATTTTTAAAATTACTTGCAAACTTATATCTAAATCAAAGTATTGCACAGAACCTTTGAGCCACATAAGCAAAAGAATGATTCCTTCAGTCCTTCCTCACTTTTCAACGATACTGAATTTCAGTGTTGATTTGAATTTTTTTAAATATACATCTCAAAAAATACATTTGCGGTTTGAGGTTTACACACAGTCATCATGGGCATGGATGTCATTGTAACTTGGGGATTTTAATTATTTGTTTGAGCTGTCCTTTTTCCAGGCTACAGCATATATCTTTAAGAAGAAGAATTGGGTGCACAATGTTGGCTTTATTTAGGGTTTTCTATGACCAACACAGGATAAAAATCTATATATTGATTAAATGTCTCTTAGTAAGTTGCACGTTGACCAGGCACTTTTGTTGGACCATGTATTCCAGTAGTTTCCAGTTCCTGAACATCCTAACCACTTCCCTCTCATCTGAGGCTAACAGTTTGGCAAAGTGATGACACCAAATAACTTGTGCTTCGATAAAATTATTTGAACTGATTATCTTGGAATCTGCAGCTGTGTAAAAATGGCTCCAGTAGACTTTAATGTAAATGTGAATTCTCCTTGGACTATCCTGTTATTCTGAATATTGGTCAGTCCAGTGAGTGCTGACAAATCCTTTTTATGCTGACAAAGAGAAACTACAAGCTACAGCAAATCATGCTCACTAATGACATTTGAGCCTGTACATATATGTTTGACCCTGTGTGGATTAGAGAAAATCCAGCATACATTTATGCATCTAATTCAGATTTTCTTTAAGTGATTAAAATGTGAACTGTTTTTCATTCCACCCTGGAAAGAAAAACAGTATAAAGAAATTTACCCTGATATTGATGATGAGTGAATGTAAACTTCTGACCACACCTGTATTATTTACATCAGAATTTAAACAATTTCCCGTTTGAACTTTTAGATTATGTAACATAAAATATCCAAAAAATGTGATGTGATTCACGTAAATTTGTCAACAGTTTACCTCCAGAGCTGGGACGCCCTTGCTGATTGGCTGGGGGTATTCTCGGAGGATGCGTTCTTCATCCAGGAACTTGCCTTCTCTCCCGTTGCTCGCTGGCTGGAAAAGCCCATAGTTGAGCACATCTTTCAGGCTCTGATTAAGTGTACAAAGGATCCGCTGCTTGGCAACCCAGACCGTTGCATCCGGGTTGAAGCGCATGCATTTCTGGTTGGGTTTGGAGCGCAGCAGAGGGGGAGGGGGGATATGTGAGAGGAAAAAAATAGACAAACTGATTAGAAAGTGATGCCTGAAGTGTTGGCTGGCAGACACAAGCAAGAAAAAGTAAAAAATCACCTCTGAAAACAACAAACATTATGTGACACACATTTCACTTGTACTGGACTTCCAACTTTTGACTGGCAGATGCAAATAACTTGGACCATAAGACTCAAGAGAAGATTAGACCAGAGCTAAAGAACAATGGTGCCCAATTAAAACAGTTCTAACATATCCAAACTGGTGTTTTAATAACCCAAACCCTGTCCCAGTTACGAAAACTAGACACACACATCACTGCCAAACCTTTTTTAATTTATTGTTTTATTGTTAGGATGCTAAGCGGGGCCGCTGTCCTCGCTGCGGATGTAATTGACAGAACCCTTCTGCCCCTGCTCTTTCTCAGCTCCAGCTTCTGTGAAAAAACCCAAACAAATAATGCAGGATTTCTGGTCTGAATCAGAGAGGATTACGGGCACTGTGCCGTGGCATTCAGGAAGTGTCTGTGAGACTGTACAGCTGGGTGTGCTGCTCAGCCAGTGATAGCAGGCCTGTGTCTTTAATAAAGTCTGAAGTGATGAACAGTTTGTGAACTCTGTGTAGCTTTAATCCTCTTGCCTGGCGTTGAGACGAAGACAGGAGGTGAAGGTTTGGACGTGTACAGAAACAGATGTCTGGCATCTGGCAGGGGCTGTGTGGACTGATAGGGCCTCCTGTCCTCTTCTTACAATAGCAGACTTCCATCCACTCCCATTGTTAATGCTTCCTGAACCGACTGTGCTCAACTTCAGCATTATATATGAAACAGTGATAGTGTGTGGGGTTTGCTCTTGTACTTTGGACGTCAGCACAGAGATATACAGAATAAAAACTGTGTTTTCCAGTGGTCACGCTGGAACTGCAGAGATATTCTCCTGGAGAAACAGCATCTGGCCACCTAAGACTGGAAATAAACCACTCATTCTTACCCATTGCTGTGACTTTATCCCTAACACTGTAGAAATAAAAAAGCAACACTTTCACTTAGGTTTTTTAAATTTTTGTAATTATTAAGGACAAAGACATCACAAAAGTATGCCAAGAGGACAAAAAGGCTCACGTCCACTGAGATCTCTCAGCACCTGTAAGAACTAAATGCTGCACATGCTGACCACTGCAATGTTTAATTAAACATTGAATACTCCATACTGTTCCAGGTGAGATCCATAGCTCTGCACTTGGAGCTAATTCTTATCACAGCCACTTCACATCGGCTGCAAATTACTGCAGGAAATGTTGGAGATCATCACTCAGTAAAGCCCAGACATTTTGTGCATAAATGTTTTTAAAGACCCTAAAAAGCAGGGCAACCCTGAACTTGAACTTTTGCTTCACAAAATGGACGTTTGTACCACCAACCCTGGGCGTCAATAACTGATGGTAAAGATGCAAAACATATTATTTTAAAGATGTGACAAGACGAGCTCCAGAAGAAATGATGTGCTGGTGTTGAGGATGTGTTCAGTGACATTCTCAGGTTTGATCCTTGGTCC
>NW_005187601.1:401797-403388 GCF_000239375.1 Pundamilia nyererei
TTGTGACCATTGAAATTGGTGAAAACCTAATCTGTTATCATCTCCACTGGCACCCACCTGACTGTGAAATTAGCATGATCCACAGTGGCCAGAACTGAAAGTGTAAGACCCAGACCACAAATACAGAATATTTGAAAAGATAATTTCAAACAGTGAGCATTTGCTGCAGCAACTGCTTTACATGGCACCCGACTAGGTAAAATCATCTTATTGGTTACTCCTCTTGTCAACACACATTTGATGGTGCTGGTGTCTGAGTTAATGACAGTTAGACTAAGCATAATGTCCACAGCGGCTTTCTGGTGTTCACAAACCCGTCGTATCCTGTGGTCCAAGCATTCAAACCAACCATGTTTGGAAAGCTTGCTTTGCTTGTCACTGAGTCCAGCCTCTGAATTTTTAGCAGAAATTAACTTTGAAAAGATGTTGTCTCTGTCTGGATGTAAGAACTGTGTACTGGCATTGAATGACAGTGGAGATGGATGAAATAAAGTGAGAAAAGAAAGCTTGTAAGAGAAGAACAGTGTGAAGATTGTGGAAGAACCAAGAACACAGAAAAGCATGTGGGAAAGAGGAAATGTTGTCACTCCCTACACCTGCCTTTTCCTGTCCAAGATGTTGGTTCTTTTGAAAAATTATACATTGCTGCAGCTGACTTTTAGACTTTTTTGGATAAATTGCAGCGTGACAGAGATTATTACACTGTTAAATATTTTAGACAAAGTCTGGATCTCTTTTTCTCCTGCTTCTAGTCTTTTCACTCAGAAATGATATGAACGAGCACAGTTTTCAGGAGCCTGCCTCACGTGTCTGTGAGCAAGTGTGTGTTTGTGTTAGCTTGAATTATTCACTTGATTTTGATTTCCAAGTGGACTGTGTGACTCAATCATGTGATCAAGTGGCACCACTGAGTACTCACTGATGAATGTGAAATCAGAAGCACTAGTGCATACTCGTGAGAGAGCTTAGTGCACATGTGAACATGCACATACATATTTTATGCTGCAGTTCTTTTCACTTTGATAATTACGTCAACGGGTCATGAGTTTATTTCATCACTGTACATTTCAATCCACTGGATTGTACAAACTCAATGTGCAGCATAAAAGGGCATTACAAACGAGACAGAAAGGAACGAAACTCAGGAGAGGAACATCAAGTGGCTGAAGACAGAGCTTTGCCAAGCAGCAGCCCCGCCATCTTTGGTCCCTTTTACTCCTTTGTCCTTTTGCACATGTGCATCCAATAAAAAGCTATTATTCCTCAAGGACATGCACGCATCAAGCAAAGAGCTGCAGTTCAGAGCAAACTCAAACTACTGCACAGACTCCAGAAGCACCTATAGCTGCTCTTTCACATTCACACTGGCAGTCTTTTATGACGACGTTTACTTACAGATTCTCACTGTGAATGAAAGGAAGGCTGCATCTATGTACAGTTAAGGTCGCCTACATGTGGTACATGGTCAGTGAGGATGTAGGCTGCTTGTACTGTATGCACATAGTTCTCACAGAGCTTTAAAGAACAAGCAGCACCATACTGACCCACAGTGTAAATGTACCAACGCTGCAGTTTATGAAAAGCTAACAGC
>NW_005187601.1:404252-406686 GCF_000239375.1 Pundamilia nyererei
GTGTCGGCACATAAGGACGCTGTCATAGCCTGACAACGATGTTGATTAGCTGTGTATATACGAATGTGAATCGCATCATTGGCTGGACTATGGGATAAGGCGGCATCATTCTAATCCCATACAGGAGCAGCCAGTCACTTACTGACTCACACTGCAAAACAGAATTGTTAAAGTATTTCAGGTTAGATTTATTTATTTATTTTTGTGCGCAACGCAGATTTTCTGCGCGCAGAGACCAGCAGTGCGCAATTGCGCACGCGTGCAGCTTAGAGGGAACGTTGGTCAACAGGAGAATAACTTGGTGACTTTTTTCCTTAACCAATCACACAAACTTAGAATTGGGACTAACTGGATGGTCAGTCAGGTCCAGTAGTTAAGTTAAACTGAGTTGATCATTTGCTGTGAAGCGTTTGTGTGATAGTCTTTCACGCACACATGACTGTTTGGACAGTCATAGCGACAACATTAGATGACAAATTTTACACTTTGAGGTTTTGGTCCTACTGGATTACAACTTCCAAGAACTTGGAATCTTATTGGATTATATCCACACAGAGATAGGCACGTCGTGGCCAAGGCATGCCCACTCTGTCCAACATGTCTCGTCTCTCACATCAGAATAAAATCAGCATAATCTCAGAGTAGGTTAATGAGATAAGTCCACCGATTTGATTGTGTGATTATTATGATTTGATGTGGCTTTTGCTTTGTTCCTGCTGAACTGCTTTTAGTAACACGCCCTGTATTCAAAAAGTCTAAATTGTGGACATTCCCTTTTTAACTTTTTTGAACAGTGAAGCATAAAACCTGCATATTCTTATAACATCACTCGAAGGGCTCTTACAGGTTACGCTAACCTTAAAATTAACAGTTAACTTGGTTTTCAAGGCCACTAAATGTAACCCAGTTATTTACCAAGCGCACCAATTTAGAGAGCCGTAGATAACCGGTGTGAAGGTGCACCAGGGCCACCCTGGTAAACATGCCTTCAAAGGGACCAGGTTCGTCTCCCATAGGGACTCAGTATCAGTTAGAGCTGGGCAAGTCTCCTACCTGACTCCATCTAAGCTCTCTTTGCCTATTGGGTAATTCTTAGAGAAGAAACAGAGAAACACCGGGGACGATACACAGAATGACTCGCAGACGCTCCGACGAAGAACAGAGGTAACCACACACTAAAAATACACACAGGGTAACAATCTAACTATACAAGACAACAGGGAAACAAAACAGAACACATGACCTGGGACACCTTTTAAGTAAAACAGGAAATACAACTGGCTCAAGGACACGGACTTGAAACTACACACGGGAGTACAGGGACCAAAACCTAAGAACTAGAGAAACCATCACAATTGCAGTGAAGCGCCAGATAACAACAAAGATCAATAATAATACACCCTGGACCGTGGCAGTTATTGGCTTGCGAGTTGTGAGAATTTTCTGTGTCATGAAAGTAACTCTCTTTTGACCTGGCTAAATCACCATGGTAACATGCTGAACACATAACCTGATTATATTCAGATTTTTACTTTAAAATCTTTAAAAGTGCCTGAGTTTAACAGATTATTTAATTTACAGCATGGTTTAAGTGAATCAGTCCTGCTTGATTTACCAGAACCATCTGAAATTTGAAATTTGGTCAGGAAAGCCTTAAAGAGTTGGTACAACTTTGAGTAAACTCAGTTTTTTCAAATGGCCTCAGTGTTTTGCTATGAAGCACAAAAAATACTGTAACTTAAACACGCATTTCTAATCTGTCCCAAACTTTACATTTGATCAAAGTCCCAACAAATAGGCACCGACAGCCAGAGCAGCACCGAGTGGGAATAGGAAATGTTTTTGCTTTGAGTATTATTCCTCACAGGCTGACCACATCCACTTAGAAAGAGGTCTGTATAAACTTCCAGCCTTGATGATGCCTTTGTGTAAAAATGATGGCTTTTCATTTAATGGCGGCTCTAGTGGCATGGCACGAAAAAGGAAGTTGTAATTGAGGGGGAGGATTTTAGAAAATCATAACATTATTATCATTATTATATATTATACACCCACTCATATATATATTAGTGGGTGTGTGAAACCATGAGGCAGGCCATGTGGTAGGTTTGTCTGTGTTTGAGGCTGAAACAGCCAAAAACATTATGAGACATTTTAAATTTAAGATTGACAGACAGACATTTTATTGTCATTCAGTGAACAAGGAATGAAATATTTTTGGAGTTGGCTCACCAAAGGACTAAAATGTATCAAAAATATGTTAAATATGTAATAAGTTATGTTGCATCCCGCTTCCATCCAGCACAGAGATGCAGCTGGTCACACACTCAGTGTACAACACTGTGACATAAACTTAACATGTGTTCTTGTACAATGTCTAGCAGGCACAGGAAGTGTGCCTTGTTTATGAAACAGACAAATTAGAATTTTCTGA
>NW_005187601.1:406760-407828 GCF_000239375.1 Pundamilia nyererei
TGTGACATAAACTTAACATGTGTTCTTGTACAATGTCTAGCAGGCACAGGAAGTGTGCCTTGTTTATGAAACAGACAAATTAGAATTTTCTGAAAGACTGCAACAAACATCTCGAGTGAGTCGAGCCCGGCACACGTACACGGCAGCAGGCGCGACGCCACGGTCCTATCACTGCTGCTCGCAGCTTTAATGTGGAATATGAAATAAGGGCCTAAAAATAAGATTAATTAGGCATCATTTACTTTCAGCTATTCATCTACCTGCTATTCATTTACATATTAATAGGAAATGGAAGGACAATCTAACATTCATTTACTTTCTCCTTTGGGCTCCCACATCTGGGCTCATCATCTTCTATTATAAACTGCACAGCAATATTAAATTGTATAATCAGTATTTGAGTTCTAAGGGCAAACTGTGTCATTAAATGTTGTAGTGTGACTCTCACCAAGCACCTAATCCAGTAAAAGCTTTTCTTCACTAATTTTCCAAATAGCCCCGCCCACCTCATGACCCACCGTAACTTTTGATACACACTCTTACACATATGCAGCTATATATAACAACCTGCTACACGTCTCCCATTCAACAGTCACAGACCAACTAATATCATATTATGATTCTTGATGGCCAGAGCTCGTTTAAGTCCCCGGCTTTAAAACTGTAAATGAGTGAAAGATTACTGGTAAGCCTACATTAAACAGCAGGAAGCCTCCAAGGCTGAGATTACACTCCTTACTCCTTTGCTTCCTCTGAAAACATCCATTTGCTTAAAGGTTAATCTCACACAAATGGAAGAGATAAGGATGTGTTATATTATCATGCTAGAGGAGTCTTATAATGAGTATAAAATAAGATAAAACAACAAACCGATGGAATGTGCTAACAGGTGTATGTGTTTTTCAAGTTTTGGCAAAAGTCTTTGCACATTTCCTGCAAATTTCTTTTATCTCTCCAGGTATATACAACAGATGATATATACCAGGGGAGCTAATAGGGATACTACTTTATACATGAAAGGACCCTTAAAGAATATTCACCCTCTCAGAAATGCCAGTGATTTCGTTG
>NW_005187601.1:407880-409393 GCF_000239375.1 Pundamilia nyererei
ATTTTTATAAAGATTCCTATCTGTTTAATGCATGGTGACACTGTTTGTAAGCCACAACTGAAATGCCACCGACTGTACCTTTCCTGCAGGTCTCACACATTAATGGCATCATTGCGTTTGAGTTTACTGCAAGCCAGCTTTCAATAAAAGCTTTTAGATCACAAAAGAGGTTAGAAGGTGTTAGAATACACAGCATTCATTTCCAGTACATATCAAGTCGCAAGTTTATGTTCATCAGTCACGTTAATATTTCACACAGTCACAAACATGATCAATTCAAAACATTTATCGGGTTACTGGCATCCCATCTAGGGTTAGGGTCGAGGTCGTTTCCCTTACTGATGAAATCTCATACGTTAATGTTAACATTAATATTGTTCTGTTAAACGCTTTGAGCTCTGGCGTCCCAAAAAGATGAAAATTTTAACAAAAAAAGAGGTGGATGTTTGCCTAACCCTACCCTAGATGCAGGTGAGCTGGTGGATGCTACGAGGTTAACATCAGCACTCTCAAAAGCTCTGTTCTCATCCTTCACAGATACTCACTGTCTGCTGCAAGTCAGGGATCAAGAGACGGATAACCAGTGAGTTCGTGTGAATGTCGTCCATGCGGTTCTGCGATGGCTCTGCAGTGGCCCTTATAGTCTCATAGATGGTTTCTTCGCGGGAGCTCTCGGAGGCACAATCATCAGAGTAGTCGGAAAAGCTCTGGGCCATCTCATCCTCACTGGAGGTGGAGCTTTGGGGCATAGTCAGCAGGCCCGGGGAATTCAGCTGGGACAGAGAAGCAAACAGGAAATAATATCAGGCTCTTGCAAAGAGATGATTAAAGAAACTAGATATTCAAATTGAATAATCTCCTCCTGTTCCCATCAGACACCTTCTGTCATTTCAGACAGCCGTCAAAGACCACGCATGCTACTTTGTCTCATCCATCCTGTGCTAACAGCTTGTACAGTGGGCTTCAGTAAACTCCCAGAGGTACTAATATCATCTAATATATGCAAAAACATGGTCTGGCTCATTAGTGCTTTCTGTATATCACTAAATGAACTTCACGAGGGTGAAAACTGCACCTGAGAGTTAATCTATTCCCTATGGCCAAATGATCCACTGTCAACATGATTTATGGTCTTATCAGTCAGTGCCTCCAGCTGTGTGCTTGTAAGTGACCCGGGCAGAATGAAGATACTGAAATAACCCGAATGTCTGATTAAATATATTTTCAACTTTTCTCAGAAGTCAGTGTGTGGGGATTTGGAGGTTAAATGTTTTATATTAATTAAATACTAACAATTAATATCCCCATATGTCATTGACCTTACACTGACAAAAAAGATTTCTTTTTTAAAGTAACTGATTAAAACAGTACCCAACACTCACACTGAACTATTCTCACTTGTTGACATTAGATAACAGTTAGAGGTCTAACATAAGTACTAAACACAGACAGAGATTAAATGGTTTTTAGGTAAAACCTTCCCAATGTATAACTTCTTCTTCATTTCGTTCAT
>NW_005187601.1:421003-428344 GCF_000239375.1 Pundamilia nyererei
TAGTTTTGTTTTGTTTTTGTTTTTGTTTCTGAAGTATGGGGAAGGTTTTACCATGGCCAGTAAAGATGAGTAAAGATGAATAAAGGTTTTGTGAAAATGACTACTGAGTCTGGTGCCATCTCTGGATGCTCGAGGAATAAAAAGAACCGGGGTAAAACTGATTTCGCAAAACACATCTGAAAACGTGCCAGAGAGAAGTTGGCTCAAAAATGTCAGAAAGCAACACAAACACAATCTGAAGAACCTCCTGAGAAGCAAACGTTTGACTTTTACCAATTTGAAAAGGGTTGCAAAACCATTTTAAGTACTCACTGTACTGAGGCGTCAAGTTTTCATCTATCTGCTCTTTGGAAATCACCTTTTTGTTGAAAAAAATACAAATTTGTACCTTTCAGACTGAGCTATCTTTGGTGTTGACAGGTTGCTGCGGCGCAAAAGAAGAGAATTTGAAATCGGTCCTTTGTTAGCTTCTGTTATATGTCAACAAAGCATTGATTCATTTCTAGAGTTGCCATTTTAAGCTTGAATGATTCATAGGTCAGTTTGAAGTGGTTCAATTTTTTTTTTAATTGCTCTAAAAATTAGAAGGAAACCAAGGAGTGGACTGAGAAAATAGAGAGGAGCTTCCAATCAAAAAACTTTAAACGACCTTCAGAAAACCTGGAGATGTTTTTCTGAATCGATTTAAACAAGATTTGGAGTCCAGATTTTACAGAAAAATGTCAATTTAGCAGTCTGTTACCTTTAACCTAGGCTAGGCTGGCTGATCCAACAAGACTATCACCTCATAAGTAAATCAAAAAACAAAGAAAAGTCCCAACTGTGGTGGTTACTCAGTGTTCAATTATGATAGGGAAAACAACACTGGCTGAAACTGAGAAATAAAAGAAAGAATTGCTACGGAGCTTCTGATTTTAACCAAACCTGTGCAAATTATTAATCATAACAGGCCACAAGCACACACATAACCACACAAACAGTACGATTATCGGAGGAAATACATTAATGAGACACAGTCCTCTCATGCAGGGTTTAACTTTCAGTCTCCAACATGAATCCTAATTCTGTGTTTTTAAAAAAGGCAACTGAGGACACAAATAATCTCTTGATAATTATCAACTGATTTCCATGATAATTAATTTATAGCCAATTATTTTTCAACGACAACACCAACAGATCAGACATGCTGGAAAACATGTTGCCTCAAACATCTCCGTGGCGATCATTATGTCATGGCTGAAGCTAAACTGCATGTTAAAAAACTAAACCTGACACTAAACACAAGTTATATTTAGATTTATGTGACTAGCCAGTCATTATTCCACCGAACGTAGTGTCTGATGCAGTCCCAAAGTTTGGCCCAACTTTGGGGATGATTGACAGTTTTCAGGAGATTACATCATTCCAGCGACTTCTACAGATAAACCTCATTAACTCGATTCTGCCTCACGCACACAGCCACATCTATCAGGTTTCTATTGTACAACCAAATCACATGGAAGAACTTCTGTGGGGACTAAAATTCACTTGCTGGCTTTAAATGCCTTCTCTTCCTCTGGCTGCTCTTTTGAAAGTGAATGTGTGACCTGAGGGGTGGAGAGAAGAAGAGGGAGCATTTCTTTTTTCTTTTATTTATTTACACACACACACACACACACACACACACACAAGGGGTTATTTTGAGGACTGTGCATAATAGTTTCGGCAGTTCAGTTGTCTGTATGATATTTTAGATGACACAAGAATGTATTGTGAAGAATTAAATGAGCCAAAGATACTGTAACTAAGGATACAGTATGGTGACCAACAGGCAGTGTTCCTGGGACATTACAAGGCAATGTCCTTTACTAAGAATGTTCTGTTAATGTGTAGTGTAACGTCACCAAATGTTCTGCAAACCCAATGCAGAACATCCTGAATGTCTCCTGAAACAACATACAATTTAAGAAACTCTGCATTACATTTTCTTTTCTCAAAATATTACATTTCTTGCTGGGTATAACAATTGTCACAAAGCCTTTTCTCGTCATCGCCGAACAATGCTTTCTATCACAAAGACTTTCTTGGAGTTTTTAAGTACCTGAGAGAACATGCAGAGTTCGGTAATGAACACATTAATTTGCTTTGATTTGCATGACTTGAATATTCATCTGAAAAAGCAAGAAAAACAGGGCGAGAGGAAGCTCAAAGAGCAATGTTCTCTGCGGCTGAAATGTCTGTGACACAAATAGATTAGGGGAATGCTGATCACCTGTGAAACTAAAACATGGAGTTAGTGCTCGGAGCCATTAGAGCAGATGAAATGCATTAAATACACTTTCTGCAAACAGTTTTAATTGCTCTTTGAATTAAATTTAGCAGAGGCTTTCTTTCACTGTCAGTCAAGGGCACACATTCCTTTATTTTAGTGTCTGCAGTATTTGAAGGGCAGGGGGAGCTTAGGATGTCTTCATTGTCATCTTTGCGGTTGACCAGTAGGCCATGAAAAGGTGACAGGGAAGGTGTCAGTCATGATGGCGGATGGTTGCACTCATCAGCTGGGTGACTTTCCTTTGCTGTGAGAGAAAGAGTGGCATCCTACCAGCTCAGACAAATATTAAACACACACTGAAAACCAACCATCTGAGTTTCACCTACTGCACGTACTTTAAATTAGTGTAAAAACAATAACATCAGCTGCTGCTGTGATGATGCCAGTGCTACTTACACTAACCACACACTGTAAATAAGCCAGTAGAGAACATTTTCCTGTGCAACTGACACAGAGGCCAAACATGAAACAAGAATACAGTATTTCTCACAGACAAACTGAGCTTTAGGAAACTCATTTACACTCCAATAGCCTGAAGTCAACTGCTTGTGCTTGAAGCCTTTTTGCTATTTGAACCTTCTACCTAACTGCACATGACAGACAGCTGGATTCAAACAGACTTAGTCTATTACACTCTCAAATATAGAGATTTGTAGCTGCTTTCCCTTGGCAATGGTCATAACCATGAAGTTTGAGTTGCAAACATTTTAAAATGACAGAAACTAACCTTTATAATCATGTCACGGTTTGCACTGGCAGACCGTGTGGAGGGGGGAAGAAGACACAAATGTAGACACTTGGAACAAACTATAATTTAACAAAAGGCAAGCTGTTTATTTGTGGCTGGGAAAAGGTACAAAACAAAAGGCAGACGCACACTGAGGCGAAACTAACCAGAACTAAACTGGGAAAAACTAAATGCCAAATCCTCCCTTAGTTATGCTGCAATAGGCATAGGCTGCTGAGGGATTCCCATGATGCTTTGAGTGTTTCTTCTTCACTCACTATGTATTAACAGACCTCTCTGCATTGAATCATATCTGTTATTAACCTCTGTCTCTCTTCCACAGCATGTCTTTTATCCTGTCTTCCTTCTCTCACCCCAACCAATCACAGCAGATGGCCCCGCCCCTCCCTGAGCCTGGTTCTGCTGGAGGTTTCTTCCTGTTAAAAGGGAGTTTTTCCTTCCCACTGTCGCCAAAGTGCTTGCTCATAGGGGGTCATATGATTGTTGGGTTTTTGTCTATAAGAAGCTTTGTTTAACCCTCCACTGCATGGATAAACTAATAAGACGACTAAGTCAGCAGTACTTACAGGCTGTATGGTTAAAAACAAAAACAAAAAAAACCAAAAGTTTCAAAAAACCACGATAATCCTTAGACATCTACAAATAAAGCACTTTTGGGGTTTTTTGTTACTTTTATACGCGCCCTTTACCAGAGGGTCACTCTATTTGATTTTATATTGGCTCTCGATTATCTGGGCTTGTGACTACCACAAAAAGTACATGACACATGACATTGTGACTGTGCAGCCAGTCTACAGCAGACACTGAAATGCTGCTGTAGTAAATAAAAAAAAAAGAAAACTCTTTTCAGCAAGACTTTTCGGATGTAAATTTGAAAACAGGAACATTTCTGTTATCTGATAGTGTTTTACTCAATTACTGCGGTGTAGTGTGAATGGCCACGAGGGAGGTCTTTATTAGCAGAAAAAGCTGTTAAATATCTTTGGCCCTCCTTCAAATTTTCCAAACCCATTAGAGTCAATCCCGGGCCAATTGTGGGCCCCGGGCCTAGTGTAGACCAGTGTTTCTCGTGGTCTACAGTGAAATCATTTGGAGGACTACTTCTGTGCAGTCCTACAAAATCCTAACTGTGCATTGCTGGAAGTAGATGACAGATGTGTCTGATGAATGCTGATTGGTTGACAAGTGGGCCAGAATAGGAAAGGGAGCAACAGCAGAGTTCAATGCCAATGTGGGAATCGTGAAATAAACATCAGTCATCAAAAAGAAATCAGCATGAAAAGTGCAGAGAGTAGACGTAAGATGACAATATAAGCCAGAAGCACTGCTATGGTAAGAGCAGGAAAAATTCTGAATAAATAAAAAACTGAAACAAAAGTATCTAAGAGAGCAAGATGGCTTTGAATTAATTAGTTCATTAATCAATCAAAAAAGTGAGGCTGAATTATTTCCAGCTAAAAAAGATTGAGGTTCATAATTTTGTTTCCACTGAGATACTAGTAAAGTAAGAGTAGTAGTAAAAACAAGGTTAGCATTAGTATTCAGTTTAAATGTGTGCATTTAAATTTTGTAAGATAGCCAGCCTTTGTTTGTTGGGAGTGGCTGTAGCTCAGGCACACGTCATCTGCTAATCCGAAGGTTGGTGGTGTAATCCCAGTCTGCACGCCGGATGTCCTTGGGCAGGATACTAACCCCAAGTTGTTCTCTGATGCATCCATCGGAGTGTGAATGTTAGGTTGAAAGCACTTAAACACAGAAAAACAAGCGCTTGTATGAATGGGTGAATGAGACTTGAAGACTGATTATCTTATGTTACAGTGAAACACACTGGGCTCTTTCACAAACTGATTTAGAAGTCCCTGCAAATCCCACTTTTCCTTGCTTTTTCAGCTTGACAATGCAGCATTACTCCAAGCATTGACATTCAATTCAATTCAATTTTATTTATATAGCGCCAAATCACAACAACAGTCGCCTCAATGCGCTTTATATTGCATAGTAGAGCGTACAATAATACATACAGAGAAAAACCCAACAATCATATGACCCCCTATGAGCAAGCACTTTGGTGACAGTGGGAAGGAAAAACTCCCTTTTAACAGGAAGAAGAAGATGTAGATGATCTGCTCTACCTCCTAAGCTACAGCCACCCCAACATGTTAAAAAAAGAGCATGAAAACAAGGACATCCCAGGTTAAAGGTTCTAAAGAGGCTGCTTTGCATTTCTACAGTAAGGATTAGGGTTGGGTCAGACCAGGGGTCGGCAACATGCGGCTCCGGAGCTTTTTAGTCTTTATACTGCGGCTCCATGGTTTGGGAAAATAAATTGTAAGTTTTTAGCTGAAGTGTATTTTATTTGTGTTAGTTCTTTTTTAACTTGTAGTTCTAAAAGTTCTGGAAGATTATCATGATCTTTAAATATAAAAAATAAAATGATATTTTGTTATTTTTTGTCGCTCAAAATAAGAGTCACACTCGCAGAAGCCGGTATACCCCCCCTCCAAACGCCACACATTTATCGAGACTTTCAATCCCAGGTAGGCCAAGTATGGAGAAATTTAAGAAAAGAAAAATATCTGAAGAAAATAGAACATTTAATGATGCCTGGGCAGATTTATTTGCATTTACTTCTGACGAGAGCGGCCTACCAGCATGCCCAATTTGTGGATTGTCGACATTCTGGTCCACATACATATGTGAGCAGCTATTCTCCACCATGAACTATGATAAAAACAAAAAACGCTCATGCCTCACAGATGACAGCTTACAGTACTGCGTAAAGATGAAGGGACTTCCGGTCTGCAGACGCTGTGCACAGAGATTCAGGAGCAGAAGTCCCATTGTAAACATATCACGGCAGACCCGACGCTGTTTGCATGTACATGCTTTACAGCTTCTCTATATTGACCACTTTTCACACACGGTTGCTGTACACATGCAGCTGGCTTTAGCTTTCCAGCACACAGCCTGACACATAACACAACAGCAGAGAGAGCACAGACTGTAAGGCGGCGAGGCGTGATTGCGGCACTGTGGTTTATAAATACTTTGACCCAAACTTTGTAACAAAGCAACCATGGACTCATCTAAGCAGCTTTGTAGTGGTCTTAAAACTTGAATAACAGATTCTTCCATCAGACTCTTTTTAATGTCTGTAAGAAATCATAGCTGGCATTCACAGAGAAGATCAAAGTGGTCAAAGAAACCAACGAGACTTTTGGAAAGAAATGGTTGCAGGTTTGCTAAAAAGACAAATTAGCTTCAGATGCAGAAAGAACTGACTGCATGAGCACATGTGTCAATCTGGGGGCTGGAACCACAGTAATAAATAAAACTGCTGTTAAAACTACTTTAGACGATGTGACTGGACTACAGTTTGCTAAACAGTGGGCCTGAGCCTGAAGCAGAATGATAATGGCCCAATATATGGATAGAGTGGATTCAGTTAAAAGCTAAGCAAGGACTGAAGTACTAGAAGGGCAAAAGTTACTACACACACACACACACACACACACACACACACACACACACACACACACACACACTGTCTTTTAAAAGTAATGTAAAAAGAGGAAATCTTGAGCTTTAAACTGTACGGCCCTGTCAGTCTCGGGTATTTAGTGGTACATTGCACATTGAGTCACACCCACCACATGTATGCACACACAAGTTCATCAGTATAATTGTTATTAATCTACATCCTGTTGCTTTAATCAGCACAGAAGAAATCCACATTCACATTCAGCAGCTCATCTGTGTTTTTCACTTCGTGTTCTATGCTTCTCAGATAGACCAATGCTGCTACAGACAAAAAAAACTACAGCAATAGTGGTCGTTACTTAAAGCATGTTAAACAGCAGAAAGGAAAGCAGAGATGAAAGAAATCCACTATTGTATTATTTTATAGCCATCTAATTTGCCTTTCTGCATTTCTTCTTGCCTGAAGGATTAAAGACCTACATATAGACCTAAATAAAACATGTTTAGGTCTATTTGTCCATGTATAGCATGTATATAACACCACTTGCAACGCAGGAGGTCTTTGTTTGTTCTTCACGTTTACCAGAGGCCTGGGAGCTTGTCTTAGTATAAGTTCACAGTATCTCAGCTGTTCCTAGGGCTATGCAGCTATAACGTGCAGTGGCGCTGCCTGTCGTCCTGTCAGAAACAGAGTAAAACACAGAAAAAAACATTTTGCAAGCCTTCACTAAAGCCCCTGTGCCAACTACAGGGGAATTACACTCCTCAGCCTCCCTGGGAAAGTCTATGCCAGGGTGCTGGA
>NW_005187601.1:430649-436628 GCF_000239375.1 Pundamilia nyererei
ACCTTAGAACTGAAGAAGCTTCTCGGATGAGAGGTGAAACGTCTTCAAGCAACTTAAAGAAGTCCAGATGCTTTTCTTTGCAAGCTCCTTTGACAATTTAGTTAGTAATTTTTCATACAAGTATATTTAAATAATAACACGACATAAACACAAAATTAGACTTTTTTATACCTTTGTTTGTAGGTTAGGTCAGTCACATTAAGTTAAACTTATTTATATTTATGCTAAGTTGGCCTCAGTTTAAGTCTGTTTAGTAGCCACCTTTTGGATTTCTTTACATTTTCGATTTTATGGACACTGTCACGGTTCTGGGTCAGTTTGACCCAGTGTTTTGAGTTCTCATGTTGTGGTTTGATTTTGTATTTTGTATTGTATTCTGATTCTTTTCCTTTCTTGATTATTATTAGAATTCTATGTTTCAGTTTATTCTGGTTAAGGGGTTGTTCTTAGGTTTTGCTTTGGTGTCCTCGTTTTTTCCTGCAGGTGTAGTCCGGACTTTAGTCTGCGTCTTTGTGTTGTTATTTCCTGTTTTATTGTGAAGGTCCATGCCTTATGTCTGTGTGTCTAGCTTCGCTCCCCCTGTCTCGTTAGCCCTAATCTCTCCCAGTTGTGTCTCCCTCCTGTTTTCTATTCCTTGATGACTTCCTCAGTTTATTTAAGCCCCGTGTTTCTTTGTGTCAGTGTCGCGTCGTACCCTCAGAATTGCCTGTGTTTTTCCAGTTTGTGTTTTCACGGTTTGGTTTCTGTTGTTGTTTCGTGCCAGCAATAAAGCTGAGGTTTTCAGTTACAATTCAATCTCCGAGTCCTGCATTTGGATCCTCATCTCCGCCTGCCCACATACAGAGCCCTGACAGAACGACACGACCAGTAATGGATCCAGCAGACTCGGTGAGGGAGCGTTGCTAACCTTTTGATGGGACTCGGCTAGCGCTTGGAGGGCCTCCATGCTGCCGTTCCTCATTTGCCACCTACCCCTCTACCCACTCATCTGTTTCCTCCCCACTGTTGACGCCTGCATCTCGGACCCGAGGAAAGCGCTCCAGGCGGCACCAGGAGGAATACTATGAACCTATGAGCAGCCAGCTCATGCCAGCACAGGTGTTTCATAAGATGCTGGGGATCATCATCGTTCCCCCCAGTTCACCCAGCATTTCCCAGGAGCAGCCGCGGCAGAGCTTGTCCACATCATCGCAGTGGACAGATTTTTCCACGTCACCTTCAGCCAACCCTGATCCCTCTTCAACAGGGAAGTGGCACACGCGTCGCCAGCATTCACAGATCCAGCGGGAGCCTGGGATTTTTTCTGGACAGCCGGCTAGGGTGAGTGGTGGGGCTACTCTTTTGCCTCCTGCTGAAATAAAAACTGCTAATGAAATGATTGCTTATTTGAAGGACAATTATCCCAGTTCATTGAACTATATAAACTGTCCCACACGTGTTCTTTCTAAGCCTGTCGATGAAACCAGGGAGTTTTGTGTCTCTAAGCTTCATAATGTTCTGGGTGACTGTCATGCTTCTGAACCCGTCAAGCATGTAAAAACTGCTCCCAACGCCCCCAACTAAACACTTCTGTGAGAACAAACAACGTGTGTGTCATCCCAGAGACTTAAGTTCATGTCAGGCAACTAGGAGCTGTTAATTCAGAAGTTGCATGGCCTATTCCCATGCCCATGTTTAAGAATGACTGCTCCTCCTTTGCTTCTTTCAGGTCAACAGTAGCTAATACAAAAACTGCTAACAGCATCTCTGAAAATCAAAAGACTGTGCGTCCTAGTGTTGAGTCAGGTGGTTGTGAGCTAAAAGCTGAAACGAAGGGTCCTGAGGTTTCTGTTTCTGTTAAAAATGCATTGTGTTGCCCAGCCGCCACCAGCTCAGTCTACCACTCCACCTGCCGCTAGCTCAGTCTACCACTCCACCACCTATTACACCTCCACCACAATCAGCCCCGCTACCTGTAGCTCAGTCTTCAGCCCCGCTACCTGTAGCTCAGTCTTCAGCCCCGCTACCTGTAGCTCAGTCTTCAGCCCCGCTACCTGTAGCTCAGTCTTCAGTTCTGTCAGCCACTCAGCCACCATCACAACCAGCATCACTACAACCTTTATTGCAGTCCATAGCTCAGTCAGTAGCTCTGTTAGTAGCTCAGTCATTAGCTTTGTCACCAGTTCAGGCTCTAGTGTTGTCACCCATCCAGTCAGCCACTCATCTACACCTTCAGCCAGGGGCCGCAATGCCTTCTGGCCATGCATCAGCTCCCACTGGAAGCTCGAGTGAGCCAATCCAGCACTTCGCGGCTCACACGCTTTCCTGAACTGCCAGTCTTCGCTGGAGGGTCCGGCGGGCCTATACAGTTGTCTGCTGTTTTAGCTGGGGGTTCAGGAGAACCCAGCCAGCATCAAGTCTCGTCAGCTGGGCATTCTGGAAAGCCCGGGCAGCACCAAGCTTCGTCAGCTGGGGGTTCAGGGGAACCCGACCAGCATCACACCCCGTCAGCTGGTTATTCTGAGGAGCCCGTCAGCATCACATCTCGTCAGGTGGGGGTCCTGGAGGACCCAACCAGCACATCCTTGTTGTCTGCTGACAGCTCTGGGAGCCCGTTCAGCCACCACATGCTCCACGACCTGCAACTTCCACACTGTCGCCTGCAGCATCACCACCTGCAATTTCCACACCGTCGCCTGCAGCGTCTGATTCCGCAGCTGCCATGCTGCCGTCTGGTCCCGCGGTTGCTACACCGCTGTCAGATCCATCTCGGCCTGTACCACCTCGCCTTCGTCGGCCGCTCTCCAGGCCCCTAGGCTGGACGTCATTATTGTCGAGGGCGGCCTCCTGAATGAGTTCGTTGCCGCCGCTGGCTTCGCTGCCGGCCTCTGGCTTCGCTGCCGGCCTCTGGCTTCGCTGCCGGCCTCTGGCTTCGCTGCTGGCCTCTGGCTTCCCTGCCGGCCTCTGGCTTCCCTGCCGGCTCTGGACCTGCTCTGTCGCCGCCGCTGCCTTCCGCGTGGCCGGCCTCCGGACCTGTTCTGTCGCTGCCGCTGGCTTCACGGCCGGCCTCCGTACCTGCTCTGTCGCCACCACTGCCTTCTGCGTGGCTGACCTCCTGATTTGCTTTGTCTGCGTCGCCGCTGCTGTCTGCATGGCTGGCTCCCTGAACTGTTTTGGATGTGGCTCATGTGCTGTCGACCTCCAGGCCGACCCCTGAACTTTTTTGTGGACTCCGGTTTGGTCTAGTTTAGTTTTGTTTTGAACTGTTTTCTTGGGTTTCTGGAACCATGCTCCTTGTCTTTTGTTTTGTTTCTGAGGTTTGTTTCTGTCACAATTTCTAATTTTCAACTGAAACAAAACATTTTTTTTTTTGGTTTACTGCTTAGTCCTTGACAGGCAGTTTGCCTAGCATACTGTTCTCCCATCAATTTCCTGTGAAAGACAAGAAGTTTATCCAATATGCAAACAACCAGAAAAAGCTGCTGGCTCTTCATCTCAACAAAATACTGGCTTCTTCTATCCTCATTCAGTTTATTGATCTATTTAACATCAGCTGTGAGATATGCCACTAAGTAGATAAGACTTAAAATTTCCTTTATTTTTTATTTCCCACGCCCATATATTTTTGAATTGTGTTATTCGTATCTACATTCTGACTCACTAGACTAAATATACGATTAAGCCTCCTGGTGACTATACATAAAATAGGTGGTTGCCAGATGACTTCACTGCATTTTTTTATTATTAATTTTTTTTTTACAATCCTTTGGTAAGCAGCTGGTTCTCAGATATTTACGGTGATGTTCACTGAACTAATTGGTTGCAAGAGAATTGCACAGGTTGCTTGGTGGAAGCCAATATGCCTCTAAACAATCATAGTCTCACTTGGACAAAATACAAGCCCTCACGGAGAAATTACAGAAGGTTTGCAATTAATAGACATCTCACTTCTAAATGCACAAGACTGCCAACACATTGCATTACATTTTATTTGTCTTATTAGTCTGTAACACACCTCTTTGCATTTCAGTAAAACTCAGCAAACTGTACAATACAGAATCCTGTGGATGTGGAATATGACAGGTATGCTCCTGTACACCACATCTCACACTCCTGAACTGACAAGGCTTTGGGGCTTGAAGACGACTCTTTGGGCTTTGGGATGTAGACCCAGCTCTCATCATTAGGTTTGGTTATCCTCAGGATTTCACAGATCAATTCCTCATGATACAGGTGACAGGAGTGATATCATTGCTATTCATCATCTGGCATCATATGAAGTATACTTCCACTAAACTGTAGTTGCACACTGTTAAACACATGACGCTAGTTAGTTGGTCACTTAACTTGCATGCTGCCACCTGATAATAACTCAAATCTACCCAGCAGACACATACAATTTGTGTCAAGGGCTAAAATACAGTTTAAAATGAGGTTTTTATTTTTAAAGTAAGATTATCACAACAGGGCTGGTAAAAATTTGTACACAAATGTCAGTTTCTTCCCTGAAAACATAAAAGTGACAATGCAAAGTCACTGTCAGCCCAGCACTGAGAAAGGAAGAGATGCTGGACAGGGTGTGAAAGAAAGAACATCAGGTCCCTCAACTCTGATCATATCTAAACTCAGTGTGTCTAATTACATAGATACAATACCCTTGGTAATTAGAGTGGTGCCTATAGGCTCATTTTAATAAACAACATCCATAATCAAAATCCTATCATACAGAACTACAGACTATTGCAGTTCACATTTATATAGCATAAAATGGTGCAAAATTAAACATTTAATACAAATTAAAACTTGAATACAATTTGACAGGAGAGACAATTAAAGATATGATGGAGAAATGGATGGGCAGTGAATATAGAGAGACAGAGATGAAGGGAGGCTAGTGCGACAACCGAAAAGAATGAATGTCAGAACGAAATGCTGAAAACTACAGACTACATGCCTTTGGGAACAGGAGTCGTTGGTTCGACTCCAAACCAGGGCGTCTGTATCCAGTAAGGGTCCCTAGGCTATCTGTCAGGTCCACGTAAGGAACAGGGAAACACTGATAAGAGGTGGGATTCTGGAACGAGAAGACATAAGTGGACAAGGAATGATGAGAATCTGGTCTTTAAGTGATGACGTGACGAATCCTGCTTCCGGGTCCAAACTGCTCTGCGCTTGAACCCATGTTGCACAGAGAGGCATTTTTTGAAAAATGTATTGATAGCAATGTTGAATATTATACACAGGAAAAAAACAACTACACGTAAAATAATCACACTGTGACGCCTCTGCCTTTGTAAATGGAGGGACAGTAACTGTGTGTGTATATGTAAGCGTGTAAAACTTGTAGATAGTCAGATTAACAGTATTTTGCCTCTATCTCCCATTTTGCAATTCATCTCATGTAAATAATAACGTGCGCACAGCATGACGTGAAATTAATTTACCAACATTTACCAACACAACAGAAGCAGGATTCATAACGTCATCACTTAAAGACCGGATTCTCATCATCCCTTGTCCACTTATGTCTTCATGTTAGTGATGTGTCGGTTGCGAACGAAATGGCTCTTAGAGCCGGCTCTTTGAAGTGAACAACGCGAGCCAGCTCTTTTTTTTTTTTTTTTCCTCCTTCCCCCAACCCCCCCCCCCCAACTTTTTTTCCGCTTCAATCTGCATGCAAGCCTTGTGCTGGGCAGAGGGGGGAGGTGCGGTAGTTACAGGCTGAGTAGCACAGGAACAGAGCGGGAGGTAGAGAGAGAGATAGAGAGCCAGGAACAACAGCGTCACATTAGAAAGATATAGTAATCATCCACAACGATTTTCAGTTGCAGATGATAAAGGATTCAGAAAGTTTATTCATGCAGGTCCATATGACAGAGAAATCAAATCAAATCAAATTCAAATTTTATTTGTCACGTACACAGTCATACACAGTACGATATGCAGTGAAATGCTTAGACAACTGCTCGTGACCTAAAGAAAAAAAGAAAAGGCTATGAA
>NW_005187601.1:437824-443293 GCF_000239375.1 Pundamilia nyererei
CATCAGTGTATCCCGGTTCCTTATGTGGACCTGACGCCAACCTTGTTAATCTAGGTATTGTTAATCTGTTAATTGCTGGCATGTGGTGGTTGACAAGGACATAGAAGACCGCAGTTATAATAGATGTTGTAATGCCAGTGAACAGCAACATCAGGAAGAGTGTGGATGGGAAATCAGAGAAAAACCAGGTGAGCCAATCCAACAAATGGGCTACTTTAGCTCACATTTCTGAAAATGTTAATACCAAGAAAACTAAGTTTGTTGCAAATAGAGGTGCATAGCTGCAGAACAGAACAAACTGTATTTCTGACGTTTTTAAAAGTACTGTTTTGTAATGTTAAAGTAGAGTTAAAGTTACAGTAACTTTTGGTTTCTGCGCTTTGGATTACATAGATTAATAATCATTTTAGAAACACAGTATGAGCAGTGAATTGCTTCAGTAAAAACTGTCTCACTGCCCAACGGTAACTGCACATACAATAACATTATTCCTTCAAGCAGAGTGGCAGCTTTTGTCCTCTTTCCTCCATGCTACATGTCACCACCATCACTCAGTAGCATTATGCCCTACGATTCCTTCCCTACTGACCCAACAATCAGACAGGATTGGAGTGAGTCCCTGCTGAGACCTGAGGAGAGAGCAGCAAATGCAGCGAGGAAGGAGAAAAAGTGCAATATAGTGAGAAAAATGCTCTGCTTTTTTTTAAAGATGAGGAGGGGTGTCTTATAAAAGCAGGTTGAGCAGCAAAGAAGTTGGTAGTTGAGATAATAGAGGGACTGACATTCAAAGTCAGTGCTTGTTTGGAGTTAAATGAAGTGAAATCCTGCTGTGGTTCAAAGAAGAATGTGTGTAGCATCTACCAAGGTCAATAAAGAGATGCCTCCCATATAAGTGGAACTTCTGCTAAATTACTAAGTCTATGGTATAAAATATCTAAGGCCATCGGCTCACAAGCAACCCCAGCATATGGCTTTGATTCTTCTTTGAAAGAAAACTTCTCTTTCTTTTCTCATAAAGCAAAGGAAAACAGAGCACGCAAGGACACAGATGGTCCAGTACTTTTAGAGAGAAAACCCTTTCTCGCATGCCTGCGTGCATATTTGTGGATAAAGCAAGTGAAAGGAGTAGGGGAGCAAAGGAATAATCATACTCTTCATTTCACAGTGAGTAATTGCTGTGCCAACTTGAGAGCATGTGGCCAGTGATGGAAGTGCTCTCTGGCTTCTGTCTTCCTTGAATTCACTAATCTTGAGAAATTGTAAAACGGAAGTTGTTACTCTGAAACCGTTTCCTCCAGCTTTCAAGTGTATACTTTCTTTGGATAAATTCTGATTTTTACTTTTCATTCAGATTCACTCATTCAAATTTTATAAAAAGCAAATCAGCAATATTGTGAATCCATGTTGATTTGAAAGATATGCTCTCTTGAAGACAGAGACAATGCTTAGAAGAAATTTGAAGTCAACTGAAGTTCACACCAGAGGTTGGAAAGAAAAAGGAAATAATATTTTCTATCTCTCATTTTATCTATTTAACAATAAGTGAGCAATCAGGGTGTTGAGGTTGTTCTGCAGTACAGTGAAATAATTCACACATAACACCATAATTAGTTTTCAGTGTCAGAGTTTGAACTCTTTGTTAACATAAGATCAAAAAATCTTGTAAAATCTGCTGGTCACAGAGTGTTGCAGAAGATAAAGGCTGTCATACAGGCCATTTTTATGCATTGTTAGCGTTTTAAATATTAGCGTGCTAAGTTGTCAGCTGAGGCTAGCAAGCTTAGTTACTAAGATGCTTTCAAAAACTATATGGGAGAAACACAATGATTTGTAATTGCTTAAATGTTCACGTAGCGCTTGCTCATGCTAATAAAAATGTATTTTGAAACTATAAACCAATTAACTTTGCAATCAACACTTCACAAAAACCCTAGAAATGTTAAATGTAAGGTGAAGACCCTCCAACAACATCTATCAGAAAGCACTTGGCAACGCAGGGAAGGAAGAAGAAAACAAAAAGAGACCGGAAAAACACAAACTGTAATAGAGAGCCAGAATTTAATAATTACTGGTGATTAAATACAGTAGCGGTGTATGAACACAAAGAGAGTAAAAAGAGGTGAGAGAAGAAGAAGAAACACTCAGTGCATCCCGCTAACAGCCCTATTTTAGCATAGCTAAGGGAGGGTTCAGATTCCCTGATTATTCAGAAGGATTTTTAATTCTGGGTTTAAAGCAGTGAACAGAAACCGATATAGGAGAAATATGGTCTCGCTTTCTAGGACTCTCACTGCAGAATTCTGGATCAACTGGAGGCTTTTCAGGGAGCTTTTAAAGCAATCTGATAATAATAATTAATTACAACAGTCCCAACTAAAAGCAATGAAGCATGAATTAGCTTGTCAGCATCACTCTGGGACAAGATATTTCTAAATTTAGCAATACTGCACAAATGAATGAAGGCAGATCTACAGTGTGGAGCTTTTAACACTAAAGCAGGCACTGTGTCTAAGAATCCCCAAACAATGATGTCATTTAAAACACAAATCTTCCATATCTCATACAGACAACACGCAAATCATTAGTGTCACTATCTTCTTTTCTTCTGTGTCGATTTAAATGGCTGTAAATGACGATGCCTGTGAGTGACAGGCATACTGACAAAATTGTAATCATGAAACTATTCAAGCTCCTCTGCACCATACATTGTTGGTTTTGGCTTGTGAAGGCAGATACGGCATCCAGGCCGTATTCATTAAGATTGCACTTTTATCTGTGGGACATCCTCAAAAACAACTTTATTTTAGATTATTTTTTCAATTTGCAAGAGAGAAACAATATAACAGTATACCAACAATTATATCTCTGTGAGTAAACTCAAAAATCTATTCTGTTACAGTCGCCTTGTACTAAACGAACATATAAATACTTTAAAAACTGGATCTGCATGCAACTACACTGCATATGATAATGATCTCAAATCACTCCAGGTTGAAATTGCAAACCAAATTGTACGAGAAGAGACAAACCAACTTTCTATTTCCATAGGGGCTGTGATGCACACGCACAGAAGTAAATAGTATAATGCATGTGGAGAAGTAGAAGAGTGCTGTATGAGTGTCCACATAGTTCATCCTAACGGTCTGTGGACAAATTATTGGATTGAGGCGGTGAGCAGTTTGCTGACAATAATCTGAAAGAGATCAGAGGCAGCAGACAGGAAGAGACATTCATTAACAGCAATCCCAGTTATAGAATTGGCATAACAGCTTTGAAATTGCTTACAGGATCAATAATGTGTGGGTGTGTACACACTCCTGTGGGCTCTGTGGTTTGAAGTATACCCTACAATTAGGGTGAAAACTAGGGTGGAGGTGGGTTGGAAAGCGACTTGCAGGGGCAGCCTGAAGTAGCATTGTGATTTTCTAATCTTCAGAGATTCCTCGGTGAGCTTCACTCTGCAGCCTGTCAGCATTTCAGAAGAGTTTATATTGACATGAATATGAAAAGCTAACAGTTAAAGTGCATGATGACAATGATTACTATTGTACCGCAAAGTGATGAACAAGCTGAGGATGTAAGGAACAAATTAAATCACATTGTGGAGTGTGGTGGAGAAATGGTCCCAAAACACCTCAGAAAACAAAATCATATTATTCATAATAAACAGCTGGTAGACTGTGATGTTAGCGATTTATTAACACAAGTTTTGTGTCATTTCATGTAAGAAAAAGTATATTTGTTGCTTTTATACTAATTGGTTAGCTCTATATCCACACTTTAAGCTTAAATTTCAAAACTTACATTTTAACTACTGATTTTATCTACTGTTCTGATTTTATCTGTTTTGATTTTATATACTGTTGTTTGTTTGTTTGTTTGTTAATTAGTTAGTTAGTTTATTTGCTTGTTTTAATCAATTGTAAATCATGCTTTTTATTTGTTCTTGTTTCTAATGTCTCTGTAAAGCACTTTGAATCACCTTGTTGTTGAATTGTGCTATACAAATAAACTTGCCTTGCCTTGCCTTGCCTATAATCTGAATCACTATGTTATGTTATTGTTTTTTTGTTGTTTTTGATCATAATTCATGTCTAAATACACAAAGAATATCAAGTTTGTTGATTGAACTCCTATACCTGTTTTATTTTGAAATATTGTGAGATATATGGGATGCATACACAAAGTAGATGAACAGCTGTTGCACTGTGCCTCTCCTGACATAAAAATAAATGACTGTAAGTTTTGTTATTTAACACTGTAGTTACACAATCTAGGTTACTTTCTATGCACGGTGCAGTGTTTTTCGGTTTCTCACCCGAACCCCTAAAGGTTTTGGCAATATACAAAATATATATACAATAATATACATCTGTCAATTTACATTTGAAACAAGCTGCAAGGTTTACAGCAGTGATGAAAGCTGCCTTTCAGCCTTGTATGATGAGCCTGAATTATTAGCTATTTGCAAAGAGCAAAGACATGTTATAATATAGCAGTCTTCTTTCTTAAATAATACATGTGGTGCATATTGTATGAATATAGGAGTTGTTTTCAGCAACCAAAACTGACAAGACAGGTGGTGTAATCTGGTTCAGTGCTCCTAGGGGTCGCTTTACGAACCTTTATGAGCCAAGCTTATCCATGCTTATGACATCTCTGTACAACACAAACAAAGACGAAGACAATCTGACTGCTCTAATAAACATCCTGACAGGAAATTGTGACTGCCAACAAATACGAAGCCTCAGCAATCAGGTGTGTGAGTCAGCATGACCGTCTGGAAACCAAAATGGTGTTGCACATTTGAAGTGAGAACTGAAGACAGCTGGTAAACATCTCAGTGCTCGTTGGACAATTTTCTTACAAAAGTATTTTGTTCTCCATGTTAAAATCTCTTTATGTGAATAAATCATGTGTGCTACTTGGAAACTACAATCCAATCACTGTTTTTTTTCTTCTTTTAACCATTTCAGTCTATCAACAAAATATGACCTCTCACTCAGGCCATGAGTGCTCTGGCTCTTTCCCTTTTTCTTATTTGCTTTGGATGTGAGTGTCAGCTGAATGCCTGGAAAGTAAAGATACAAAAACTGTGCAGCAGGCATATCCATTTGGGGCCAAACAAACAAATGAGTCGAAGCTCTCAAAAGAACAAGGCTTTTTTTTCTCTCTTGTTTGCCCAATTTCTGCTATGTTCTCTCCACATCAAAATCCTCTGGCCATTGTTCAGCAGCATACTGCATCTCTTCACATGTTTAGTGATTGTTCAATCACACTGCTTTTACCACCTGCCCACTTCTTTAACAGACCATTTTGACTAGCGTGTTACATTAAAATGATCTCTGCAGTAATATCATTCAGCCTCCCACAGCACTGCAAAACAGTACTGTCCACCGCTCAGTCTGCTGCTGTTTGAAACATGATAGCTAAACATTAGCATTAAAAAATGACAAGGGTCATAAAGGG
>NW_005187601.1:444114-446293 GCF_000239375.1 Pundamilia nyererei
GTGAAACGTCTTCAAGTAACTTAAAGAAGTCCAGACGCTTTTCTTTGCAAGCTCCTTTGACTACGATGACCTGGATGACTGAGAACCTTCACAGACCAACTGAGATAATCCATCCACAATATGAGGTTAGTCATTAATATACTGCTGCATGGGCTGGGCTGTAGTTACATCGCAAGGGTTTAAAAATTGAGCTTTAAAATGAACAGTGGTAATAAAAACCGAGAGACACCAACAGCGATCACTGACTGTTTTAAGGGGCTTTTTGAGATTAAATAGAACAAGATACAAAGCATTAAAACATGTTAAAAACACAACAGCTTTATTAAACGCAGAGTAGTTTTGGTTCATCACGTCATCACTTAAAGACCAGATAAGCTAAACCTTTAGATATGTCACAGGTTATCTGCTCTAGAAATCATATGGTAATCTGAGATATATTTCAAAATGTCTTTCTTCTTTATATGAAATTCATCTTTGATGAAATTACATTCATCCAGTCATGTTCACTTGATAGACTGACATAGCCATGACGAGCCTTTGATATACTGTTTTCTTCACTTCAAAATATTATTAAACATTATCAACTGTTAGCAAGGGTCACATAGGGCTGTTTGCGGGGCAGCAACTAATATGGCTGCAAGACTGATGAGCTTCATTTCTAGCATTACAATTACCCCAACCAACTGCCGGTTAGTCAAGGTATGTCTGATATAAATTGAAAAAAAAAACCACAATGGAAACCTACCAGTCATTGTTGAGCCTCCCTAGAATCAGTGTGGGATTATCTTGAGAGAGAACACGACCAAAGGAAGCCAACATCCAAAGAAGAGCTTTAAAATATTCTTCATCAAGAAGTTCATGCAATGATGGAGAATAAAGGTGTTCATACCCAGGAGTTAAAGTGGGATTTGGCAGGTGCGGGAACCCTAGTATCGGGTGTAGCAGTACAGCATGCAGAAAATAATCAGACTGTGATCACCTGACCCGTCCTGCTACTATGATATTCATTATTACTTATTGTGGTTTTTAGCCAACTGAATTCATCAAGCACGAAGCAGATTTTTTCCACAAGCAGTAAGGTTGATTGTCCAATCCCAAGACAATATGAAGTCTGTATAGAAAGTAGAATTGAATGAATCTAATCAACATGGTCGCCACTGACCACTTACCATGTCTGTTCCGTGCCACTCCAATATGAAGTGCATTACTCTAAACTTCACCAAATTCTGCAAACGAACCACTTAGCATGCACTAAAGTGGACCAAGTGCTTAGTAGGCCCAGAGTATTTGCATGCAAAGTTTGAATGACACAAAATTAGTATACTTCAATGTGTTTTGCAAGACATTTTCCAAAAACAAAAAACACAACACATCAGGTATAGACCCAATATCTGGTTAGAAAACTTACATATTTATCAGTTTTACATTATTTGTTTTTCACACTTCCTGTCAAATTATCAACAGCCACATTTTGTTTCTGACACCTTTTTATCAGAACCAGCAAACTGAGCTGCTTGTTTGTTGATTGATTCTGTGAAATACTGTGGAGCAAACATAACTGCAACATACTAAACCACTGCACTGCTTTTTGCACAATCACATGTAACGACCGTGTGACAGTGATGTTAAATTATTGTGCTGACCAATTTGTAAGTCTGAGTTATTAAAAGACTTTCAAAGACTTTAAAAGACTGTTCAACACAACATCAATATGTGTATGAAAATAAAATAAATAGCTCACTGTGAAAAATGCTCCACTTTTGAAAATAACTTCAATGTCCTTTTAATCATTAAAAGCAGGAAAAACAACAGAGATGAACAGGAGGTTTATAAGGAGGAACTTGAAGAGAGCCCAAATGTGTCCCGCTCTGCTTTGAGACAGCATGCTTCTTCAGTGTAAACATAAAAAGTAGAGATGGCACGATACCACTTTTTATGTCCGATACCGATACGTAACATCGGATCGGTCCATCTCTAATAAAAAGGCCCAATAAGTGCCAGATAACTGCAAGCATGCAGTTACAGCAGGTACAGAGGACGCATGAAACTGAAGTGGACTGTGCTATTCATCTCAGCTTGACACATATTGACAGCAGAGGTGCTGAGATCCATCTTGTGATGACAGTTCTCTCTGCGGTTCTATGTCTTCCTGTCAACATGAAAGCTCAAAAGGCCTTTA
>NW_005187601.1:446668-447505 GCF_000239375.1 Pundamilia nyererei
AAATCAGATTTGGATTGTTTTGACCTGAATATCCACCAAATACTCTTTCCCTCCTGTTGAACGTTAATGTTAATTCACCTGCTTCAATGCTGCTTTACAGCCCAATGAATTGACATTAGTAGGAGTCCCTACAGCACCACACTAAATGATGGCTGAAATAGCAACAACTGTTCACATTTTGGCTGTGTTGGTGGTGGCATAACTTTTGCTGGGCTTTCATCCAAAGAGTTGGAGTTCATGTGGAAGATTTATGTCACACTGCTGCAGAGGCAAGAGAAAACGTGGGATTCACAAAACATGAGAAATGGATGACCAAAGAGCCTCTGTTCAGTCTGAAGAACACTTACAGACAGCAATCAAGGCACATGCATACTTACCATGAACATACATGCTAAGGTTTATTGTCACTCAGTCATATCCTGCTGACCCAAACAATCACAAAAGCACCAAATGCAGAAAAATTAACGACTGAAACAGCCTCCAACAAATGCTGCCTTGTTGGCATTAAACATGATGAAATCTAGCGGCCAACTAGAAATAAGTCTACAGTTTTAGTAAAGCTAAATACATAGACTATAGACTTTCATCACATCTAAATGATTCTGATGGTTTATTTTCTTATTATTCTGTATTACATGTACTGTATGGTGTCTCAAGTATACGTTCAATAAAATGTGTATTGAATAAAATACACCAGCGTTTAAGACATTTTTTTTTCCATCCAGAATTACAAAGCTCTAAGATATGAAGCTCTGTTGTGCCATTTAGCTGAGGCTACTTAGGACAGGCAAAAAGCACAGCATGAAACTTTTATACAAAATGTCTACTTCTCTTCCC
>NW_005187601.1:449925-451369 GCF_000239375.1 Pundamilia nyererei
AAACTAAAAAAATCTGTCTCTCAAATTATGGACTTCCATTAAAATCAAACACATTTGGAAATGAGTGTTTGGGGGCTGTAATTCCAAAAATCCTGATTTAATCCTGGTCACATCTTTAATGAGATTAGATGTCTCTGGATGTTTCACTTCTTCAACAAGTTTGTTGATTGACTTTTTAAACCATCTGGGAGAGATTTCTACTCTTCTGGCAACTGTTTGTTGGAGTTGGATGAGGTTCAAATCTCCAGTGGGTTTACAGGAAGCTGGAAAGATTAGAGCAGAGTGGGCTCACAAAGGAGGCAGAGTCATCAGAGCTGCAAAAAGTGTTCACTATGTGACAAAACAAATGTGTAACAGAAATATACTTCATTCATTGTATTCATATATTGTTATACAACTCAGGTATGATGTGGGTCATAATTTGATCGAGCTGAATCTCAGGGCCTGGAGCTTATCCCATCAGACATTGCATCCAGGGGGAAATTGCAGGATTGACTGCCAATCGATCCCAGAGCACACACATTCACACATTGGGGCAGATTTAAACCCTCTGACATGCTTGCATCACACTGCAGGGGTAAAACCAAACCACCTTGAAGAGCAAGAGTCAAAGCTTGAATCTTTCTCAGCTTCCTTCGGTCAGTAGACCTGTCTTATACTCTTACACTTGCTATGATCAGTGCATGTCAAAAAATCAACAAATTCCCACAACAAAATTATTGCCAAAGCCTTTGAAAATTAGAATGCTGTTTTAACATCTACCAGCATGATGTTTATTGTCCTGTCTAAACCTACTGACCATTCTCGCTGAGGTTTGGTTACAATTGAGCACAAAAAGCAGCTTATAAAACTATCATAATGTTGATTAAAACATTTGCCCAAAAGTATTTTTTTAATGAAAATATTCTCCATTTCCATTTCTATTCAAGTTTTGAAAAAACTAATCAAAAACCAAAACACAGTGCTAAGGATAAGATAATACTGGTGATGCATGTAAAGACTTACTTAATTCTCTTTTTTTCTTACAGTCGTATAAAATAAGTAGGTCCCAGAAAAGTAGCTCATGAGATATAGTGTATACACATCTTCAGTATACTAAAATGTCAAATTTGTCACATCTGCAGCGGCAGACTGTGTGGACCCAGATGCAGACAATGGAGACCGTACTGAAGTAAACAAAGGTGAGCCATTTATCTTTTGGCTGCATGGAAATACAAGCAAAAGGTGAAGGAAGACTAAGATTAACTAACAAAATTAAACTGAGAAAAAGGAATACTAAACACAAGGTACACTAAAAATGAAAACCTGAAACATGGAATCGGAAACAAGAAACCTGAGAACGGAAACCTGAAAGGAGGAGAAAAGACGATCAGACCAAGGGAAACTCACACATACACAGAAGAAAACCAGAGGATGGGAAACAGGAGGGAACACAGCTGGAAGT
>NW_005187601.1:451691-454928 GCF_000239375.1 Pundamilia nyererei
GAAGTAATCAGAGAAAAAGACAATTGAAAAGACTGGTGTCTCTAGCGTCACACGTCTCAGACCAGAGACAACAATAACCAGAGTTTGATCCCCGGTAGATGTGTCGCCGAGTTTAGAAAAACAGTTAGACACATGTGGCGTACTGGGGGCTTCTGCTTAAGACTATGCTTCTTTCTTACCAACACCCAGACATGTTTCCCTGGCTGCTCGGGACAAAATGCCAAGGGAGAGCTAATGAAGGTATCTGTAAGTTTTTAATTAAATTGGCTATGCACAAAGGCACCACTGTGTGTTGGAACCAGAAGTGATACTGTACCGCAAAACTGTGTGGTAGAGCTACATCACATCACTTTTGGTGTTACAGTGAAGGTGTCTTCGATCAACTAAATAACTTTAAATAGAAGGATTATTTTGAACACTCGATTTGCATTAACTGACATAAAGTTTAGAACCCATGGATGTCATCAAACGCTATGCTCCCTGTCTTGAGATGCTCTGCTCCACCTCTGCTCCACTGAGTCTTTCTGCATTCAGTTTTACCATTTAAAACTAAAAAAGCTCTGTTGGGTTGAGGTCAGGACTTCATCATTGAAGAATATCCCATTTCTTTGCCTTGAGTAACTATTGAGTTGCTTTTTCAGAATGCTTTGGGTCATTGTCTATTATCTATCTATTTGCTTTGTGAACCGCTGTCCAATCAGCTCTGTGGCCTATGGGTTATTCTGAACAAAAAGTCAGAATTCATGCTACTGCTTCAATCAGCAGTCGTATCATCAATAATTACTGCTAGCACAATTCCACTGACAGCTACAGTATACACGTCCAGACCAGAACATTTTGTAAACTCCCTTGAATTAAGAGTGTAAGTTTGTACACAAATGTGTGTCTTTTTCCAATATGTTATACTAGAAAAAGCAAGAGGTGGGCAAAGACTTTAATATCTTTTATCAGTTCATAAACAACGACAGTTCTAATTTGCTTTAGTTAAACAGTCTAAGAAGAAAAGTGTTAAAATTATTTTGAACAAATAAAAGCACCAAATCTTCACATAAAAAATATAGTGAATTGCAAATTACATCAGAATTCTGAGTTGCATTCATGAGCACTGCAGAGTTAGAGGATGGTTGATTGTTTTCACAGCAGTCCAAACAGGCATGAGCAACATATGGAAGAGTCTCCTGTTCCCTTTGTGATACATGAGCTGTGACAAACAGGGTCTGCAGACAGTGCCTTTGGACACACTGCCCACTTACAAATGGGACTGCTGCCATGGACGTGTCCATGTGCAGGCTCTAGAGGTTTTTTAAAAAGACACAGAGCCTGAGAAGCAGCCTTAGCTGAGCCATGCCATGTGAATTGTAGATCCTATTTCTATGCTGCAAAATGAGCAATGTTCACTGCCTCATTACCTCCCAGCCTCTCTGATATGTTCACTGTTCCAGTCAAACTGTTTGTGTCTGGACATATATCTATGTTGAACTGCTTCAGCTCAAATTAATGAGCACGCTGCTCACTGGTTGGGTTCTACTTACAGAGTTAAATATCATCTGGTGATGTGATGTCCAAATGGTGATTTGTACCCTTGATTTCAGCATAACAGCCGTAATTTCCAGAGCATCTCCTGCTGTAGAATGAACCAAACAATAAACCCTGTAACGTAATGTGTATTCATATGATATCAAATAACTCGTTGTCTCCATGAGAGGATGTCAAGTTGCATCCAAAGGCAGTCCTGCAGTAAAATCAGCACAGCATATTTAGGCTTTCATGTGCTTAAATGTCAAAGCCTGCTAATATATTAGAGTGAAAGACCGGCTGCAAACAGTCCACATGACTCAGGCACAGAGAGGGATTTGGCTGAGGGAGAGAAAGGGTCTCTGGGCTGAACACTCTCCGTCTGCCACTCTCCTCCCCACGATATCCTCCAGACCCCCAAAATCTGTCATACTATGTCCAGAGCGGGAGCTGAAAACACTATATCAAAATACATAGGAACATCAATTATTTCACAGCCTTTCTATTCTAAGCACTGTAAAATGATGTATGATATTTAATTTATTTATTATTTCTTTATGTATTTAATTCAAAGTTACTTTTAAATTATCTGATGCTCCCCCAGAAGCTCATAAATAGTGACTTTGAGGAGAAGGTTTTCTGTGGTTTACAGCTGCAGAAAATTTGAAATGACATCAGTGCAATTTCCTTTTTGCAGTTTCATGCAGGACATGAAATTTTAATTTTAATAGTCATCCCTTGGTTGAATGCTGAAGTACAAAGTATGGAGCTTTCATACGATCCACAGATAGTGAATTATTAATTATTAATACATCATGAGAGTTTCGTCATGTGAAGATTTTACCAGAGTTTCCTGTTAGCTTGACTGAGCATCATGGTATCATATACTGTATGCACCTATTGGACAAATCTGCAGCACAGAGTGAGCAGTGCAGAACTGATACATTCTAACTCCTATTTTCATTCCAAGGCATAGTGCCAGGGTTCAGGCCAGTTTCACAAGGCAAGATATTTTGGTGATCAGGACAACACTGTTAGATGAAACTGTCTCGGGTTATCATGGAAATGACTAAGAAGTGCACCAAACACTGATTTGCTACAGCATTAAAGTCATTGAGCCCATGCTGTGAAAAACCCAGATTTTCTTATTACAATGTAATATTCTTCTGGGAGCTATAGTGTCTTGACATTCATATGGATGCTACCTTGATACTGGCTTTTATTTTGTTGATATTAGGAGACCTTATTGTTATTTTGCATCTTGTAAGTTCTCAGTGCAAGATTTACCAAGTTTTGCAAGGACACATGTTGAACCTCTTAGCATCAACCTGTCTATTGTCACAGTTAGTGCTGAGTTTTATTAAAGCCAAGATGTTTTAACGTAGTGAAGTTCCTTACATTTTTCTTTAAACGAAAAAGACAAAAATACCGAATAAAGCATTCACCTAATTAATGTCATGTAAACCCTCCCCTAAGCTTAAATGATTTCCCTGTGACCTAGTGGACATTAATAAATAAATGCTGCAAATATTTTATCGTTTCCGACACTAATGAATTATTAAATCAATCAGTATCATGAAAGTTTGAAAAATATGTTCTACAGGTTACTGTGGCATTGTGCCAAGAAACAGTAGAGAGCTTCATTTTGTTTTTTACACAAGACCAACCGGTGACACTGACTACACCAGAAATTCTGAATGGAATGAAACCTATCATCTCTTA
>NW_005187601.1:467525-468464 GCF_000239375.1 Pundamilia nyererei
AGCAAAAATAGGCAGTTATGTTGATGAATGATGAATCCTTTAAATTTACTATGCAGAAAACAAACTAATTCCAGCATCTCTAACCTGTCATTGCTCATGGGAATGGCACATAAAAGCATTTCTGAAGTGGGGACCTTTGTCTGTTCCAACATACCTAAAATCTACAAAAATAACTATAAAAGGTAATCACCTGCTTGAATGTGCATGAATTTAATTTCACGATAAATTATTCAGCTGACACTGGCCTTAACAATAAATGACGGATAAATGAGGCTCCCCTCTGCACAGTTTTAAAAATATATATTTAATATACATTTTCTTTAGTATAATGAAATTTTGTTCTGAAACACAGGCTAAAGTTTTAGAACAAAGAGCACAATGATTAAAAGAAACAACTGTTATGAGAAAGGATGTTCTTGCTTGGTACGGTTGTGCGCCACCTACTTGCAGGAAAAGACACTACAACATCAGTATATGACTTCTGCTGTGATTCTGAGACATAAGAATCATAATTTCCAGGGCTACAAACAGACGTTGTTAGGTAAACATAAAGTTATTTTGGGCATTTTACCTCGGCCAATGAGAGCATCATGTGTGCCATTTCTTTGTCATTTAGAGGACCAACATACTTTTCATGAAACCATGTAGAGAAACATTAAATGTACAGAATAATAATCAGTTTATCAATAAATATTGGTACAGGTCTTGCTTGATTTCCAAATCCTGGAAACATTTTTCAGTCAAAACTGCCACTATCTACATGTCACTGTGCTCTGGGTCATTAGAACTGTAATATGCTCCCTATAACCAATAAACACTTTGCATTGACATCTCAGTTGGAAAACTATGTAAATGGGCCCCACTTAGGGAGCTGTTCAAAGAACATGAGCTACTTTAGTATCTGTGTTACAAATGGAAAGTTATAATTAAGGTGGAAAG
>NW_005187601.1:469178-473545 GCF_000239375.1 Pundamilia nyererei
GGTTGTAGACGATCTTGTTTTGCTGCAGAAAGGTGTGAAATTGTGTTGTCTGAAAACTAACAATGAAATCCAACTGCAGCACGTCCCAGATAACAGACTAGGTAAGCTCACTTATGGTGCCAATCAATCATGTTTACCAAGCCAAGCAAACCACAGCAGAAAAATCAAGGCCAACCAGCACATTGTCTAAGCTTCCTGTCAGTTACTGCAAGACAGCATGTTCTTATTAAAATCACACTGTCATCCAATTTCCTACAAGAACATTTGCTTTGTCTTAAACAATGTGAAAGCAATCACAGCATTGCTATTTTATAGCAAATTTCTTACCTCTATTTGTGATAGAAAGACTGAAGGAGCCGCATCCCACTTCACTTCCTATAAACTCAGCAGGCTTCAAACAAAGTGGTGTTAGTCTGAATGTTATGTTTGCAGAGACAAAGTGATTTGTGTCCTGCATTAATGGTGTAACGTTTGCAAGAATGTGAAGGAGCCTGTGTCTAAGCATGAACCACAAAGTATAAAGCTTTTTGCTCATGAAGGTTACGTGTACATACAGCGTATCGAAACTTTACGTACATTCATCTTGGGCATTAATACCATTGTGATTTTGTGCTTTTAATAATAACTTTGAACTGCAGAAATTGCACAATTTATTTTGGATTTTCTTTGATTCATATACCACTGGTCAGTTTTTCCAGTTTTGTATTGAAAATAATGCAGTTTAATGTCTCACTGCACTAAACAAATAGAGTGACTCATCAGAGTAGCCAACTTTGTCAGATATAACAACTGAACACATCCGTGGCTTCTTACTACAATAGAAATCAAATATTCTCCCATATCTGTTGCAGAAGTTCCCATAAATGTGGACCTTGTAGGCTGCTTTACTTTCACTCTTCTATCCAGTTCGTCCCAAACCTGCTCGATGGGGTTTAAGTCTGGAGACTGTGCTGGACATGCCATGTTTTCAAGCTCACCATCTTGTTCTTTTTTCCTGAGGTGGTTCTGGAATAGCTTGGACTGATGTTTTGGGTCATTATCTTGCTGTAGGATGAACCTCTGCCCAACTAGACACCAGAGGGTACTGAATGGAGCTGCAGAATGGTGTGGTAGCCGTTTTGGTTCAGCGTGCCTCTCACCCTGAATCCATCAAACAGACCCAGACCATCACACTTCCTCCTCCATGGTTGACAGTTGATGCCACACACTGTGGAACCATCCTTTCGCCTTCTCAACTGTGTCAAAGATCCTGCGTGACGAACCAAAGATGTCAAATTTTGAATCATCAGTCCATAATACCTTTCTTCTGTAGTCCAGTGGTGGTTTTTCAGGGCCAGGCAAGCCTCTTTGTCTTGTTCTGACATCTTAGCAATGGCTTTATTGCTGCAACTCGTCCTGTCAAACCTGCAGCTCAAAGTCTTCTCTTCACAGTTGAAACTGAGACTTTCTTACTACGACCTCTATTAAGCTGCGATGACGCTGTTGTCCTGTGAGCCGCCGATCACACACAAACTTGTCCTCTAACTCAGTCGTGTCTTTGGGTCTGCAGACCTCTTCCTGTCACAGTTTGTTTCTGAGTGCCTTTGATGGTGAAGGAAACTGTACTAACTGACACCTTTACTTTCTTTGCAATTTCTCTGTAGGACAGACCTAAGAGTTAAGATGATCTGCCTCTCTTCTATTTTCTTTTTCTTTTTCTTTTTTTTGCCTTTTCTCACCATTTTTGTAGCAACACACTACTTTCTGCATTACTGTTCAACTGAAGGTATGGTACCACAGTGTGTTCCAACACTGCTTTTATGCAGACAGAGGGGTTGTAAGTAATCCAGAAAAATTGGAACAGCTGTAGGAATTAGTAGCACAACAGCTTTAAATTTTTAACCCAGGTTTTGTTCCCTGAAAAGGGCCTTTTGTATAATTCTGTACATTATTTTTTTCCGTTTTGGGTAACCTTGCCTTTTGTTAACCTCTGGCAGTTCACCTGTTACCTTTGTACCATTTCAAGCTCTTCATTGGACTTGAACGACTTGAACTGCAATAAATACATTTGGCCGGTAGTGTGTAAAAATTCACTTAATTTTTTTAATAAGTGGTGCTGAAGCTTGACAAGGCCAAGGCTTAATAAGCTCTCAAGATCAACTCCAGCTGGTAGTCCCTCTTTCTTAGCATTAAATTGATTTGTTAGAGAGAAAACATTGCATTAACCAATACTCAGAACAACAGGAAAGTCTGAAGAACTCGGGAAGATCTAAGAAGTAGAACTGTAAATGTACACAAATTGGGAATGTCTCTTGGAGCCATTTCAAAACAACTGCAGTGACCATCTGTTCAGAAAACTTGAATACATCACCACTTTTCCAAACTCTGGAAATGAGAGAAAATTGGTTAGAATGTTCAGGAAATACCCAGAAAACAAAGATCGAGCTATTTGGCCAGAACGAGGAGAGGTATGTTTGGTATTTTGCTGCCAGTGATACTTGTATATTTCACAAGTACTAACAGGAAACAGGATCTAACCAGCAGGAACAATCATCAAAACTGGTTTTGGAATGGAAAGTCCTGAACTCAACCCTACTTTGTGGACTGCTTAATAGAGCTCTGTTTCTAGGTATGGTATAAAAACTGACAGCTAATTGTGTTCAGAGTCAGTTAAGACCCATTTAGCTGATCACGTGGATGTAGCTGAATGTTTACCACCTCTGAGGCCATCGACTTTACAACAGTCTTGAGCCATTTCGGTTATAGTCATCAGGTCCCTTTCTAATCATAATGGGTCTCAGTGTGAAGCAGTCGTAGCATGCAAAGTAATTGTGGATGGTACCTGCTGTATCAGAATAAAGACAGTCTGTCTCTTTCCCCTCTTCCCTGTATTCATGATACTGATGAGCACAGCAAACAAATGAAAAGCTTCAATAACAGCCGAAGTGATAAAACGCCTCTCTTGTTGTTGGTGAGCTGGAGACCTCCTTTGAGCCTCCACTCAGCAGATAAGACAGAGAATCTCCTGGAGAATCTGCGTCTCGTATCACATGCCACAATGGTGTTGGTCACAAAGCGACACTTGATCTCCATTACACAAATGTCACACCTCATTCCTCTGCAACTATAAAAGCTTCTGGGATATCCAAGCCACTATATATACTGCTGTTTTATCTTTCAGACAATCAACTTAAGAACTGAAGCTGAACGAAACACTGGCGAAAATGTGTTTTTCGTGCATCACTTAACACTCTGAGTCCAGTGTCCTGTTCTGTTTTTATGCTCCTGTGTATATTTTGGTGTGAAATTGGTTTTCTTCTGCTCCAAGCTACTGTGAGCATCTTGATCAGGGAGATGGTACAAACCAATTCTTTGAGTTAAATGGCAGTGAGGGTGGCAGCCCCTTAAATGAAAGCAATCACCAGGCTTTATCTCAGTGCCAGTTTGGTACAAATGCTGCCTGCAAATCTATTAACTGAACAAACCAGTTAGATTTTAGAACAAGAGAGAAAATGGTAGCAAAAAACATGAATATCAATCAACAGAGAAATCACAACCGCAGAGGAGCCATTAATAACATTTGTAATTTGATTTTATACGAGTGGAGTAAATGATGTTTAAAATCAACCAGGAGGAGAGAAACAAAAGAGTATTTTGTGTTATATACAAATAAACACATTTCTTGATTTTGCTTCAATTCAATGCAATATTCTGATCATGCCAGCTGCTGCAGGTGTGAACACATAACAACAAACTGCTTTTTCTTTTCTACTCTGGAGCTCTCGGGGAAGAAAACGTGATATTGAAATGATTACACATTCATTCAAGAGATCTAAACAATCACTGCACATGAGCATCGCTCATACTGTTGGATTTCACAACCCACTCTGAATCCTTTCCAGGTTTCCACCTTATTCCACCTTACACAGCAAAGATTAGATATACATGCTCCGATGGTGGGGTCTGTGGCTCAGGTGTAGGATTGACAGATAGCAGAATGGTTGTAGGTGTGGCTTTCAATTAAACTTTATTTATATAGAGCAGCGATCCCCAACCTTTTTTGTGCCACAGACCGGTTAAATGGCAGACATTATTTTCACCTTTAAGGTGTCGCGGATAAATACAACAAAATTAAATGATAGGAACAAGACCAAAACTGTGGTGTTTTGTAAATATAATAAAAAACACAAATTCACTGTGTAATTGTGTAACTTTATTAGCAGCGTCCTCCTGAAATGTGCCAACAACATTGAGAGTAACATCCTCCTCTCTGCCCCTTAATGCTCTCTCTCGCTATAGCAACGCGCAAATATTTCTTTCCAACAACTACAACACAGGAAAAGACTCGGGGAAACCGAGCTAACGATAAAAACCCTGAAAACCATCAA
>NW_005187601.1:474249-475904 GCF_000239375.1 Pundamilia nyererei
AGGTGCTGCCTCGAAAGAAAAGATTTTACTCTTGCCAGTCGCCTTAAATGATAGAAACTGGACTTCACCACTGCTCTGATTTGGTTTTCCAATTTAAAATCACTGTCCAACTTGAAACCAAGGTCAATAACAACAGGTTTAAAATAGACTTCCAGGGATCCCAAATCAACAGAGGAAGACTCACAGGGACCACTGGGTCCAAACATCAACACTTCTGTTTTCTTTTCATTAAAATGTAAAAAAGTTTAGAGCCAACCAAGTTTTAATGTCATCAGTTATGAATAAAGGTGATGATGAGGGTTGTGATAGCTGAAGGGTCAGCTTCCCATTCTAAGTGTGTACATGGGCATATCCACCAATATGGTAAATAGACTGATTCTTACAAAGCACTTTGCTGCTCTCCCACAGTATTCAAAGCACTTAGTACAACATGCCACAATCACCCATTTACATAAGCACTTTCTTCTATGATTTTAAGTGCCTAAGTACAAGGGCAAAATGTATAGACTATAGCTACTAACATGTGGACCTCCTGAGAGGTAATTACTCTCTCTACAGAGAAGGGAAGGAGACTTTTGGACTGACTGAGAAAGGCAGGAGGACACTCAGAGGTTGGGCAGCTGTGCAGCTTTTCCTTGGATGTGTAAATAAAAGCGTGTGAGCAATAATCACTCACTTTCTGAGGAGAACCTGCTACACATGCATGTCACAACACATGATGTCATTAAAGTAGTTAACATAATTAAGGCAAAACCATACACTAATTAAACTGTGCTTATCTGATATTCAAAGTGTATGGAGTGCAACTATTTAATCAGCATAAATAAGCACAGTAAATATGGGTCTTTATCCACCTCAAGTGTGGAGAGATTTTTCTTTTCACTGAAATGCAATCATCATTACTCTGGTGTTCATCAGCTGTTACAGAAGCTAAAAATCAATCTTCACTGGCTTCTAATGGAAAACATCTATAGGAACTGATGTGTTTTATCAGCAGAAGCTTAACAAATGACAAATTAACAGCAAACAGGAACAGTAAGTTTTAGTGTTAAAAACAGCAGCTTAAAGTAGTATTATATTTACTTCCTTTATTTTTGCTTGAGTCATGTCACCAATAACTTGCTTCCCCTTCAACTTGTTTTACTTCCACTTGGAAGAACAAGCAGCTTTTTTGTTCAGTGACATTTATATGGACTTTTCCTTGTATGCTGAGAAAAAGAGGAAAATAAGCCAAACTTCTCAAAGACAAAGGAAATAATACAAAAAAGAAGACTAATTTAAATGTGGAATGTGAGTTTAATGGTTTTTATTATTGTCAACAAATCACAAAGAAATACTAAAACGAATACTGCTTTAGTCTTTGTCAGTAATATCTGACCTCTCTGCTCTATGGCTTCCCTTGTGCAAAAACACAAAGTACTTAAATGTTTTTCTTCTCAAACAGGAGAAAATGTATTTGGTCGGGCCTATTTTCAGCACTCAAATAATCAATTCTTGGTGTTTCAGTGAGTTTATATTATAGCAGTAAAGTGTACAGTACTGTATTTGAGTCTCTCATAATCATTTGTTTGGAAAACAGGAAATAACTACAGTGATTTACTGAAGAGTACAAATATACATGGAAATGCAGCATACAAAGCAAAAAAAAAAAAAAA
>NW_005187601.1:476521-480172 GCF_000239375.1 Pundamilia nyererei
AGTTACTATATACAGTAATGGACTTCTATACATTTTACATCAGGTTAAAACTTTGGGTGTAAGATTCAGATAATTATTTATTAAAAGCTCAACATTTTAAATGTTGTGCCCCCTTTTCCCTGTTCATGCCGTATCGGCCCCCCTGGCTAAACCTTTCTAGATCCGCCCCTGCACAGTTACCAGCCGTCATCTGCGTAGAAAAAGATCCTGGTGTAGAAAGTAATATTAAATAAATTCTAACAACAGATTATCAAGCTTAAGCGTGCTGCTGTTATTCAGCCGCTGGTTTCCTCTTTCTGGTGCAAAGTGGGCCAAAAACAAACAAGAGAGACGGACTCACGACAGAAAAGCCGATCAGCTGATCGTTAAGCAGTTTCATGATTGAAGTAGCAGCAGGAGAGGGAGGGAGAGAGAAGAGGCAGTCACTCCATATATCGTTTGTTAAGCTTAACGTGGGAATGCTTTACAAACATTCAGAGATGAACTTACACACTTGCTTTACTTCTCTCTGGGATCACTTCCTCGGAGATGAAATGCTGGTTTGGTAGCCAGGCTACAAATACACACAGCCGCTCTATCACGTGAGCGCACTGCTGCGACTGCTACGGTTATGAGCCGAGTTACGCCGTGTCGCAAGTTTTGTGAGGTGCTTTTTAGATATTTAATGGATCGGATTACATTTTTTATTTCTCGCCGATATCCGATCCAGTAATTTACGTCAGTATCAGACCGATACCGATACATAATATCAGATCGGTCCATCTCTAATTTCTTGTCAGGACTAGTTCTCCGGGCCTCTTGAGGGGAATTTCAAAGCTATTCTTTGGATGTTTGTCCCATAAAGGCTAAAAATCCAATCTTCCAGTTGTGCAGATTTTGGGTTGAATTGAAGACATTCAGAATAGCAGGATGGAAAGGTGTGTGTCAGCATTTTTAATAGCTGAGTGCTCAGCCTCTTAGGTAGAATTTGTCTGTTTTACTTTGCAGGCAGTCAACAAAGGTGAAATCCTCAAAATAGAAGACAATAGGCAGATTACGTGTTAGTTAACACAGGGATGTCATCGGATCCAAACACCTTTCCACTTCCTGTTCAAGACTGTCCTAATTTCCTCCTAATTAACCTCTGCACTTCCTGATTCACTAACTTTCCCTTTATCCAGCCTTATCTCTCTCATCTTTTTCATTCATGAACTCCTCAAAATACTCCTTCCATATTCTCAACATCCTTTCTTTAATCGTTAGTACTTTTTCCCCTAATCTGTGGGACATCCTTTCCAGTTCAATCTCTCAGTCTTGACAGTTCTTGATGATCTGCATGTTGGATGTGTAGCTTTTTTAGACCAGAGGCCCCACCTGACATAACCCTTCCCATTTATCCAGGCTTGAAATTCTTCGATCCTTGCCCATGTAGGGATAGATGTTTTGTTGAATTTTGGTGAACCTTGGCTTTTCTGGACATTCATTTCACAGTTTATCCAGAGCAGTTGCAAAGATTAGACTATTATCTAGTGCTATTTAGCAATCATTTCATGTTTGGTTTGTATATCTTCTGCTATCTCAACCCCTTCAAACTAAATCCAGGCTCTGCATAATTCAGCTCAATGCTCTCTTCAGCAAGCCGGTCCGTGTTACCAAGCTCAAACTCTCAGTCTAATCACTGCACTCGATCATTCCAGCAGCCACCCCTTCAACCCCCTTGGGGCATACACTCATGCTTCGCTAGAGACAAATTCTTTAGCAATTCTAGTGAAAATAATTGTATTTGCCCCTCTGCTCTGCAGTGCTTGGAGCAAGAAATTCAGAAGTGCGTACATTAAAGTTTGTTTTCCTATGAATTGCATCTCACTCTATGTAGAAGATGATGATTGATTCCACCCTCCAGCTCAGTCCTAGGTCCAGTAGTAGCCCATATGCTCTGTATGAGTAACCCACTTAAAAGCAGAACTTTTTACTCGAGTTGCTTTGCTATTCAAAAGCCTTACGGACAGTACACTCATAGTGAAATCTAGTTGCAGCCAAAGCAGAAGTCCTCAGGAGAGACGTTTTCTTCAGGGGCAAGAGAGATCTTTCCTAACTGAAATAGTAGGAACTGTGCAGAAGCTCAAGACTGCTCACTCAAAAGAATTACATGAACTTGCACTACAATAACATACGTGCGACAAGGGTGTTTGAGTTTTTTCTTTACCAAATTATATTAATTAGTGTAACTTTTAGTCAGAGTGTATCAATAGAATTCAGAGTGACTTTATTGGGTGGGACTGGACTACCAAGCTGCCTCCCCTGCTTGGCGGTCTGAATCTCTTTAATATCACTCCACAAGACATGCAGAATTTCTCTCGAATATTCAATTTTGGCAGTGTGACTCTCCTGTTTGGTTGCATTAGATAAAGGTTGGCTCAAATGTTATTTGAGGGGGCTCTAGGGGCGCTCTAACCAGAATTAGAATCAAAAACAAGATAGACGAAAAATCAATGCAAAGAAGAATACGCTACGTTTTCTTTAGCAGATAGAACACGCACGACAAATTGTCAACTGGTAATTATTTTCAAATACTCGCCCCTTCATCATGGAAACCACACAAAGAAGTTCGTATGATGCAAGTTTTAAGTTGAAGGCCATCAATCTTGCTATCCAGGAAGGCAAGAGCTCATGCAATGCCAAAAGTCGAGAAAAGCTTTCAGAGAACATAAAAGCAGGTGGACTGAACTTGAAAATGTCCTGGAGGACTGGGTGAACACACAGAGAGCAGGTGGCTCGTACGTCACTGTCATGAGACACTCTCACAAACAAAATCATGATTTAATAACGCAGTAATACAGAGTGCTTACAGGAAAGTAACAGTAATCTAATTACCTTCTTTGCTATAGTTATCCCTTACTTTACCGGTTACTTGAAAAAATTAATCGGATTACAGTAACACATTACCTGTAACGTGTTACTGCCCATCTCTGGTCATAACTGCTCAATAATTTGAATGGTGTGTCCATTTCTATGTCTTTATATTTTCTTCTGTCCTCTCTTCATATAGCGCCACCTACAGGTTTGTGAAGTACTATCATTGGTGATAGTTAGCAGGAGTAGACCTTCACAGTTTCTGCTGTTTTCCAGTCCTCCAGAGGAATAACTTCTGTCTCATGGCATGCTTGTTATGAGATTTAGAATTAGCAATACATGCATCCCCATATTACATGTCAAATATAGTCTTCCTGGACTTTTTCTTCTCGCATCTGATTCAAGTCCAGCATCATCTTGGATCCATATGTTTGCTTACATAATGTTTTCTTACCCTGTGGTTCTGCTTTCCCATTTCTAAGTCACTCAAGTCTAAAACCACTGCCGTGTCGACATATAGCTGGTGGTGGTACCAAAGTCTCTTCCATCTTTAGTTACATTTCTCCTCCTATTAACAGGTGTGTCATTCTCTGAGCTTCATCAGCTGGTAATCTTTCTGTTGGCTCTCCTTTTACTATGTCAGGGGTCGGCAACCCTGGCATGCGTGCCACAGTTGGCACGCGAAGGGTTAACTGATGGCTGGACTGGCCATCGGGCACACCTGGCATTTGCTCGGTGGGCCGATGGTGATTTTTCATTTTTATGGGCCAATGATTTTTTATTTTTTTTATTTTATAACAGTATAAACAATGAAAGGAG
>NW_005187601.1:481633-483110 GCF_000239375.1 Pundamilia nyererei
TTAGGCTTTTTGAGGAGAGGTTGAACAACAGCATGCTTAAAAAGTGTTGGGAAACAACCAGAGCTGAGACAGGCATTGATCAGGACCAGAAGGACAGGTCCAACTGAGTCCAGGACCTGCTTCAGAAGACGAGAGGGGATAGCGTCAGTGGAACAGTTGGTAGACTTGACCTTGAGTGATTAGCTCAAACTGGTTAAAGGCAGCAAACAGAAAACCAGAAAACAGGTGGAGTGACGGCGAGCCGAACATACTGGCGCCATCTTGTATAGGAGGTGGATTGGCCAGATGCTGGCAGATGTGTAAAAATAACTCAGTTGTTTGGTGGTGGCTGTGGCGGAGCTGCCACAGAGGCCAGCAGGTGGATGAGGGAAAGGTGAGGCAGGAGGAGCAGAGACCCGAGGCGGCCGCCAGGTGAACTGAGCTTCAGGTAAGAAGTTATGACCTGCAGTCTATCTGGGTCAGATATAAACCAAGTTTAGGTGGAGTTTATTTTCGTTGTGCTGACTTTTTACAGTCCGTTACAATAACTCGTACTGCGTGCTAGCTAGCATGACGGAGTTTCTATACAGCTGGGTTTGATGCTACCGGTAGTGAACTTTATTTCATAAGGTTAGTTAGTAGAGTTTCCAACCGTCCTGTATAAAACGGAATCGTAAATATTACGATAAATATTAGAAAATATTACGCGTTTCGTATTGAGGTGAAAACGAACACAGTTTGTCCCGTACTTCGGCTAGAATGAAATAAGACACAAAGCTGGAGTTTTTCTGTGTCTTTACGCTGCAGCTGCCTCTTCTTCTTTCATTCTCTCCCCTCTCTCTCCTGTACTTCAATCATGAAACTGATCAATGATCAGCTGATCAGCTTTTCTCTTTTGTTTGTTGATCGCCCACTTTGCGCCAGAAAGAGGGAACCGCTGGATGTCGCGCTAAACAACAGCAGAACGTTGTTTAGTGTCCATAGCCCCTGATCCCCATTGCAGGCTCAGCCTTTACTCTGCTTTGCTTTACCCCTTTGCCATCTGGAATTTTTCCTTACTTTTCTCACTCACCATCATGCAATTTATTCATGTTATGCCTTACCCTGTGCCTTTGCAAGTATGCTGCCAATGTTAATATGTTTTATATTGTGTAAGATGGAACTTCCAGCCATGGTAAAACTGCTTTTTATTCTTTGGGGCCCTGGTATAATTCCTATCGCCACTGAGATTCTGTGATGGCCATTCGAGTTTAACTTCCAGATAGCTTAATTGAATTCTGTATGATTGTAATGAAGCTTGTGCTTAAGTTCAATAAGGAACTTTTCACGAGACGGCCTACCTGAAGGAGATTAGGAATCTGGAGAACTGGTGCCAGAGGAACAAACCTCCTTCTAAACGTCAGTAAGACAAAGGAGCTGATAGTGGACTTCAGCACTAAGCAGGAGAGGAACTACCAGACCCCCGTCATCAACGAGTGCCCAGTGGAGAGAGTGGACA
>NW_005187601.1:483965-485172 GCF_000239375.1 Pundamilia nyererei
CTTCCTAGTTAAATTTACCCTTTTTAATTTTTCATATTTATTTCCTATCTTATTCATAGCCTTTTCCTTTTTTGTTTTCTTTAGGTCACGAGCAGTTGTCCAAGCATTTCACTACATATCGTACTGTGTATGACTGTGTACGTGACAAATAAAATTTGAATTTGAATTTGAATTTGAATTTGAATTTGAATTTGAATTTGAAGCTTTGTAATCACACATTTGTCAGCTTCCCAGGTGCTTGGTGGGTAATCTATGCTTTACATCACTTCCACTTTCCCAAGATGTCAAGCCTTCTCCATTGTGGAGGCCTTCATGCAACCCACCTCTGCCCCATCTTTGCCTCATTCATATTATTCAGTCTCCATCCAAACCTTCATCTTCATCTTCACCACCAGCATCTATACTATGTGGGGTCCTGGTCTATTTCCCATTACTGCTGGAATTCCATTCTGCAGTGATGGGTGATCTAATCATGTAATAGCTTGACTGAATTCTGTATATCAATAAATCCTGTTCAATTCTTTCTAATGATCTCTCATTATTAAAATAAAAATTGAATTGAATTGCTCCAATCGACCTGGGGTTTGGTTACTGGTGATCCTAACTGCCCATAGATGTGAATGTGAGTGTGAATGTGGTGGTCTCTCTGTGTTGGCCCTGCGACAGACGGGTGACCTGTGCAGGGTGTACCTTGATTCTCATCCTCTCTCGACTAGGATAGGATCTGGGATAAGTTCTAGGGTTATCTCAGATAAGCCTAGGAGATTGGATGGTAGGAACTAATGGAACTTCTAAAGGAGTAACCACACTCAAAAATGAGTTCATAAAAAGGTTTGTAAGATAAAATTCTGGCTTCAGATTTGTGACTGATCTTTGATCTTTGTCACAAAATCCTCAGTTTTAGACTAGAGGCTGCATTTGTTTGTTCTGCTTCTCCTAAAAGTTCTGGCTCTTAAAACCTCAGAGTTGTGTATAACACGTGTTAAAAATTAAACAAATAACAAATATAGTTAATAATCACATTACTCTTTTTCCTCCAGTAACCCAGTACTAAATAGAATAGCCATATTACAGTTACTAAGTAAATTAAGTTACTTAAAAAAGTATTTATTCAGCCACCGATTGTGCAAGTTCCCCCACCTAAAATGATGACAGAGGTCAGTAATTTGCACCAGAGGTACACTTCAACTGTGAGAGACAGAATGTG
>NW_005187601.1:486534-497722 GCF_000239375.1 Pundamilia nyererei
CTCTGGTGCAAATTACTGACCTCTGTCATCATTTTAAGTGGGGGAACTTGCACAATCGGTGGCTGACTAAATACTTTTTTGCCCCACTGTAAGTTGATATAAGCCTTCTCGTCCAACATCACGCGTGCTCGTGGAAGAATGGTCAAAAATTCCCATAAACACTCCCCTAAACTCTTCCCAGAAGAATCAAATCCTATGGATTAAGAACAGGATATTACTCAAGTTCATACACATTTGAAGGCAGATGAGTGAATACATGCAATATATTCAAACTTTAAACCATAGCATTTTCATTCTTTCATTCTCAGAGCAGAAATGTTACAAAAAGCCTCAAAACTGGAAAATGTTCTGCGCAGTCAAAATCTTTACGTAGGTCTACTTCCTGTTATCCAAGTGTACATGTAATTTTTACCTGTCTGTTCTTATTTGTATGTATGTGTTTTATGTATATATGTATACATGCCTACTATATATTTTGGCTATGTATTATTCTTATATTTTGTTTATGTTTAAAACATCTAAAAGAAAATCAATAAATACATTTTTGTAAGAAAGAAAAAAGATAACAAAACCTGACTGAATATAACAAAAAACAAAGTGAAAAGAATAAGGAAATTACACAAAACAGATATGTTGGCAAAGTTAGCAAAGGGAGGAAATACTTGCAGTAACATACTTGTTCTGGATACTGAAGAGCACAGGGGTAGCTCGATGTTTTCGCAGTATTGTGAGGGGCTAAACCTCCTCAAGCAGTGTGTAGGTAGCTGCTCGATATTGTGCCTCCACCTGCTAGCCTCTCTCCTCCTTCCTCTCCTCATCTCTGCTCCTTGCTTGCATCAGCTTAAATAAGAGCATCAGCAGAGTAATGAGTTCTCCTGACTAAGAGATCAAACTGGTGCATCCATCGTCCCCTGATTAATAACTGTCACCACACACACTGGGGAATGTTACCCATCTCCCAGAAGCAGAAATCAGGGGACCAAGAGGCAGTGTGCATAGATGTGCATTCATTATGTGTTTGTACTACACACATTAATGGGAGCGAGGAGTAAAAATGGCTGAGAGACATCAAGAAAGACTGGAGAATTTGTGGTGTGTATTGTACACCACACGTGCACTCCAGCCTAACCCCGAGCTTGCCAGAAACTGCAGCTTATTAAGGCTAATTGGCTTCTTTATGGACCCTCAGCTCATTATCTGGACATTTTCAGAACCCTTATAGGATCTGTTTGGCCATCATGTGAATCTGGAATATATACCACACGTCTCGGGGTTATGATTAAGCTCTTATCTGGTATTTCTGGTACTGTATTACTAAATTCACCGCACTTTGTATAATGCAATCTTATATTGCAACTGTTTTCACTGCAATGTACATTTTTAAAACTATTTCTATAACAACACTAATTCAATGTACTTCGTATCATATTAATGATGGATAAGCATCTTTGTGAGATTCAAATCACACTTACATAAGAGCTTTACAGCAAATATTACTACATTATTGTTTATAATATTGCAGAGTCTTTACCACTCCAAATGCAAGGTCTTAAATAATCAGGCCCCATCTTATCTTAATGACCTTGTAGTACCATATCACCCTATTAGAGCACTTCGCTCTCGCTCTGCAGGCCTACTTGTTGTTCCTAGAGTATTTAAAAGTAGAATGGGAGGCAGAGCCTTCAGTTTTCAGGCCCCTCTTCTGTGGAACCAGCTTCCAGTTTGGATTCAGGAGACAGACACTATCTCTACTTTCAAGATTAGGCTTAAAACTTTCCTTTTTGCTAAAGCATATAGTTAGGGCTGGACCAGGTGACCCTGAATCCTCCCTTAGTTATGCTGCAATAGACATAGGCTGCCGGGGGATTCCCATGATGCATTGAGTTTTTCCTTTCCAGTCACCTTTCTCACTCACTATGTATTAACAGACCTCTCTGCATTGAATCATATCTGTTATTAACCTCTGTCTCTCTTCCACAGCATGTCTTTATCCTGTCTTCCTTCTCTCACCCCAAACAGTCGCAGCAGATGGCCCCGCCCCTCCCTGAGCCTGGTTCTGCCGGAGGTTTCTTCCTGTTAAAAGGGAGTTTTTCCTTCCCACTGTCGCCAAATGCTTGCTCATAGGGGGTCATATGATTGTTGGGTTTCTCTCTGTGTATTATTGTAGAGTCTACCTTACAATATAAAGCGCCTTGAGGTAACTGTTGCTGTGAATTGGCGTTATATAAATGAAATTGAATTGAAAAAATACAATATAAATTGAAAATATATGTTGTTAGTGTTTGTAATTATCTTTGTGACACAAGCCTTCCTGTCTGTGCTCATAAACAAACATGTTTCTCATCGATGGACCACAAAACAAGACACTTTTTCGTCAGTGGTTTATTTATGGAATGGAGTGATTAACAGCTACAGTGAGTTCATCAGTTAACAGAAAAGGAAAAATACTGACTAATGAATCCCTACAGCCTACAGTATGAGTCGGTGTACTAAACGTACCCACGTGTTGCCTGATTCTGTCTTCTGTCAGAGTAGCAGCTTATTTTTACTGTTCTTAGGCAATACAAGCCTGTGCTAATAAAAATACACTTAGTGTTACAACCTACAGTATAACATGTCAGAAAGTAACACAGTATACTTGCTTGCTTGATTGATTGATTGATTGTGGATAAGGACCAAAACATGATTGTGGCCAGTCACAAAAGAATGAGCAAATGCTGTGAACACAAATCTTTCCACACAGTAGGAGTGGGTGATCTGAACCAAAAAAAAAAAACCTGACACCAGACAGCTCTTTCTAACAAGAAATTTAAGCTATTACACTAAACCAGACTTCACATGGCGCTCATAGTAGAAAGCTCACTGAGGTTCAATTCAATTTCTAATTCAATAATTTAGTTTTGTTAATATGACACTAAATCACAGCAGCAGTTCCCACAAGGTCCTTTATACTGCAAGGCATACAATAACACAACTCAACAATCATATGACCCCTTATGAGTAAGTGTTTTGTTGACAGTGAGAAGGAAACAATCCCTTTTAACAGGAAGAACCTCTCTAGCAGTACCAGGCTCAGGGAGGGGCGGCCATGTGCCACAACTAGTTGGAGGTCAGGGAAGGAAGACAGGACAAAGACACACTGTAAAAGAGAGGGTCAGATATTAATATCAACTAATGATTAAATGCAGAAAAAAAGGTGAGTGAAGAGGAAACACTCAAACATTGCATCACGGCAGGCCCCCAGCAGTCTAGGAATATTGCAGCGTAACTAAAGGAGGATTCAGATTCTCACCATATGCTTTGTCAAAAACTAAAGTTTTTAACCTGATCATAAAAGCTGAGAACGTGTCTGTCTCCTGACTAACTTTAGAGATATTGAACAAATGAAAAAAGCAGTTCTTAAAGAAGTTTATACTAAAGGACAAAAAATTACTCCAAGATTATTTACAGTGTTACTGGAGGCCAAAGCAAAGCTATCCAGACTAAGCATCTGGTTTGATACCGAAAGATTTTTAGGGCCGAGTACAATAACCTCAGTTTGATCTGAATTAAGAAGCAGAAAGTTAGCGGCCATCCAGGTCTTTATGTCTTTAAGACATTCCTGCAGTTTAACTCATTGGTGTGTGTTATCTGGCTTCATGGACAGATAGAGCTGGGTGTCATCTGCATAGCAGTGTAAATGTATGCTATGTCTTCTAATGATGCTGCCTAAGGGAAGCATGTATAATGTAAACAGAATTGGTCCTAGCACTGAACCCTGTGGAACTCCATAATTAACCTCAGTGTGTGAAGAGGACTCTCCATTTACATGCACAAACTGGAGTCTATTAGATAGATATGATACAAACCACTGCAGCGCAGTACCTGTAATACCTGCAGCATGTTCTAATCGCTCTAATAGGATATTATGGTCGACAGTATCGAACGCTGCACTGAGGTCTAGCAGGACAAGCACAGAGATGAGTCCACTGTCAGAGGCCATAAGAAGATCATTTGTAACTGTAAATGCAACACTGGCACGGCTTTGTTGAAGAATTTGTATTTTATCAGTCAGGGGTTTGGTGGCTGTGCCCAAGCTTTTAAATGTTCAAGATAAAACTATATTGATATAAATAACACTGTCATGATCTATACCTGTGATGAAATCATTTTGATATATTGCTAAAATTCAATATATTCTCCAGTCTCCTGCAACACAGTGGTGCAGCGGTTAGCACTGGTTAGAATTGTGGTTACTCTGGATTCCTCCCACAGTCCAAAGACATGGGGGTTATGTTAATATTACATAAAGTCCTTAAAGCATATAGAAAAAATACTGTATTAAAGCATGGCCAACTCTGGTATGAAGTTTAAAGTGTTTTGAATACAGTAAATGCCATTCTCCACTAAACCAACATGCTAATACGAAGCCAGTACAAAAATCATCCTGGACTTTGATTAGTGCAAAAAACTAAGGGTATAAAATTTCATTTTCAGTTTTTTTGAAAATCAATCTTTTCATTTTAATTGTAGAGAGATTTGTCCAGTTTCTGCAGACAAGTCAGTCATTGTATTTGTCATAGCAAGTAACAGTTAAGTAGACTAGCAACTGCTAATTTCATATAATGTGCAACAAGTTATTTCAGAATACTTGCCCCCATTTTATGTAAAAATGTCATGAAAATACAACAAAAACCAACTGAATGATCTGTAAGCAACAAAACAGCATAAAAGAACAAAGGCCTCGATTCTATGCAGCTGATACCTCTTTTAAGTGAATGTGGAAGCCATCCTTCTCATGGATCTTTCCTGTGAATATTTCCAACCACTGTACTACATACAGACATACATATACAGTGGGGACATATAGGAAATGAATTATTTATATGTCCTGTAAAGGCTAAAAGTGGGTCAGTGTACTGAGAGGTACAGAACGAACAATCTTGACTATAACCCCCCCACCAAAAAAAAAAAATATCAGTAAAATTTAGTTTCATTTTAATAATCTCTAAATTAAAAACTGCCTTAACTCAAAATGGCTAAACCCCCCATAAAATGAGAGGTAGCAAAAATTAGTTAAAGGTAACATCTCTGGTTGTTCATGCTAAAGCACATAGTTAGGGCTGGATCAGGTGACCCTGAATCCTCCCTTAGGTATGATGCAGTAGGTGTAGGCTGCTGGGGGATTCGCATGATGCATTGAGTTTTTCCTTTCCAGTCACCTTCATCACTCACTATGTGATCATACATCTCTCTGCATTGAATCATTACTAATACTGATAATAATGTGTAAGTGTATGCCAACCAAAGCCCAACAGCCTGAGCCAAACTTTCAACAGGTAACAAAAAGAGGGATAAGCAGTCAGTCTTACAGCCTTAATTTCAACATATTTATGTTTGTAAAGACGAATCAACGTTTCTTTGAAGTCTCTTTGGACTGAATTTCAATATTGTTTTGCGTTTGTATTCATACAAAAAACAGTAAAAGAAAGATTGTGCGTGTGTGGGATTTGTGTTAATCTGTGGAACTGTAGCCTCAAGTTTATATTGTTAACTGGTAACTATGTGACACTGAGTTTTAGGTCATTTTACAGAGTAACAATGTAAAGTAACGAGCAGTGTAACAAATCGCTTTCTCCTGTCAGTTATGAATTAACATATATACATAATGTATGATATATGACTTTTTTCATTACCTCCCCCAACGCTCTTTAAAGGTCAGCAGTTCAGAGAGTCCCTATATGATCATCTATTTCTAATATTGTTGGTTTCCAAGTGCTGGAATTATACACCACAGTTAGCATAACCCGTAGGAACAAACGCAGTGATACCGGCCCAAGCAGAGATTGAAACTCAAAGCTCCATCTTCTAGCACATTTTCAGGGCTTTATTGAGTGTTGACTTTCTCTTGAGAAGGTTACCACCTTCACGGGTCAAGGTTATCCTCTTTGAGTTCTGCCACTTTTCATTTCTGCCATCTAATCAGAAGCAGCATCTACTGCAATGAGAAAGGCAGCAGGTCAGAGGACTGTGATTTAGAAGCAGGACCTTCCGTTTCTCTCTGTATGTCTCTTTGATTTAGTGTCTGCTCTGCCTGAATTTGTGCCCTGATTCTCAGTTTTCTTTGCCAAATTTGTTCACTTGGCTGGTAATTTGTTTGCTCACTCAAAAACTTGGAACCCCACCTCCCACACACAAGCACGCAAACGCACAAACACATACACACACACACACGCACTCACTCAGACATTTTTATTTTTCAGTGTTCCACTTTTTATCTCAAAGCACTCATATTGTCATCTGCCTAACAGACTGTATATATAGTAGCCATCTGGGTCCACACTTAAATGAGTCCAATTTAAAAAGAAAAGCAACTCATCGCGGTCACAATGAAACTTCTATACTGGGAAAACACTCTTATCGAGCATCCCATGTCAATGTTTGTTGAAATAACAGCAAAAAAGCATAAGGTTAAAAAAAAATGTCGAGGAAAATGGAGGCCGAAATCAGCAGCAGCTCAGAGAAAAGTGAGTAAAAAGTGTCCAATCAGTCACAGGCAGGGAGATGGGGATGGGGGGTTGGGGGCAATCAATGAAACTGCGTGAGATAAATGACGCAGATTTAAAGGCTGTGAGATGAACAGAGAGAATGAGCACCATCCTGCATAAACACAATTGCAAGGTTAGTGAGTGGTTGGATAATGAGATATAATGACCACTAAAACATTGCACTGAAACCAACTGAATTCTCATTTATATTATTATTTAAGGTGCTAGAATGAAAGACGTCAGAGGTTTCAACAGGAAATTAAATCACTGGAGTATTCTATACACGTCTATGGTTAAATATTATCAGCTTTAAATATTCACATTTACAAAAAACCTCATATCATATTTCATATGGGGTCTATGTATTCTGCAAACTTTCACATGTCGTACAGTGAATATCGTTTGTCTCATGGGTTGTCGTCTTTAAGACTTCTACACTGAGTGATACGAATTGCTTGTTACATGCAAATTCCATTTATGATTACGCAACATGGTAAACACAAAGCATCAGCATTAATCACATCAACTCATCCACCTACAACAGTTTTCCTCCCCACTAGTGTCCCTGAAGTGAAAAAAGAGTGGGTGGGGGAGGGGTAGTCCTTTGTGAAATTTGTTTCCTGCTTGTTGTTTATTTTATGTTCCGTGTGCGTCTCTGTGCTGCGCCAGGAAATTTACAATGTCATAAAATATTACTAATTCTGCCTCTACCACTTTATTCTTGAGGATGTCATTCAAATGACAAATGCAAGATTTGATTGGTTGAATAATGCAGAGTCTGTTTTAAAGTTGCAGAAAAGGCCCATTTATAAACAAAATTATACGACACAATAACCTGAAACACAGTTACTTCCAATATCTCTTGTAAGGTTTGGACCTAGAATTAGAGGCTGTAAATAATTTATTATATTCTTGTAGAGTAAATGCATTTAACAGTTATTGTTTGTTTCAGTAGAATACGATTACACAGTAAAGTTGCTGTTGATGCAACTGCCTTTGCACAACAGTCAAATCTCTAAGGAAGGGTGGGGAGGAGAAACGGGGCAAAACAAACAAGTAAGCAGCTGAGGATCAAAGATGATGTGATGTGATGAGTCACTACAACAGTTAAACATGATCCCGGTTTGTACTTGTTATTGGTTGATCAGCTGGTTCTGCTATATAATCAAACTTCCTATCAAGGTTTAGTTTTTGCACAACACATGCTCTGTATTTATTACCAAATGGATTTTTAAAAAAAAAGACATTCAAGCTCTGTCATGTAGCACGGGGAGCATCTGCACATCCATCACACAGATGTTCTATGAAAGTACAGGAAGAGTCTTAAAGCCACTCCAGGATTGTCTTGGTGAAGAACGAGGAAGCACTGTTTCAATGCTGTACTCTGTAAACTCTCTGAACTCTTTCATTCCTTTTTTCTAACTAGTCTGTGTGTCCGTGCTCCAACACAGCATGATGCTAGCACCAACATGCTTTCTTTTAGAGGTTGTCTGGCATAAAGTCCTAATGTGATTGTCCTTTCCCCATGTTCACCTAGCTCTACAGCCAGTGTTGGGAAGGTTACTTTTAAAATGTATTACACTACAGATTACATGCCCCAAAATGTATTTTGTAACGTATTCCATTACGTTACTCAATGAGAGTAACGTATTCTGAATACTTTGAATTACTTAATATATTGCCATGCTTTTTACAAATACATGAATGTCCTATTGCTATGTGATTTATTACTATTAATGAAGGTAATAATCATGTGCAGTTCTGAAAACAACACCAACTAGATGTTTAAATCTTAATATAAATGAGTAACAGTAGGTGGACATTAGGTAAAGCTGCACTTTTTGCAGTGATCTCGTATAGAAAACTATTCCTCGCGTATATAAAACAGGTCCGCGGCTCCGAAGCGTAGTAAAGGGACCTCTGGCTAATATGTCGGGTTCGTGTCGGGCTCATAGCCCAAAACTAGCTTTACTTTGTTGTCTGGGTCAACTTTGCTAGTGAGAGACAGAGAGAGGCGTTGAAAGGCTGCTGCAACAGAGCTTATTGTTTCGGAGGAAAACACGAACACAGTGTGCAGTCGAGTCTTAATAGCTTACTTACAGCTGGGCTCATCAGGCTGCAGTGGTTATTATTATATTTACATGCTTCCAGCTCCCGTTTATGGTAGGTCATTTGTTGAATAATAATAATGGATTGCATGTATATAGCGCTTTCCAAGGCACCCGAAGCGCGTTACAATTCCACTATTCATTCCCTTTGACATTCACACACTGGTGGAGGCAAGCTACAGTTGTAGCCACAGCTGCCCTGGGGCAGACTGACAGAAGCGAGGCTGCCATATCGCGCCATCGGCCCCTCTGGCCAACACCAGTAGGCGGTAGGTGAAGTGTCTTGCCCAAGGACACAACGACCAGGACAGAGAGCCCAGGGAACGAACCGGCGACCTTCCAGTTACAGATGCGCTTCCCCTGAGCCACGGTCGCCTAATTTTACAAATATTTCTTCACGTCATTATGCGGCCGCAAGTAGAGGTGACATGGGCCGTGAGATCGAGACACAGGAATTAGATCCTCTTAATGTTTGTTTTGTTTGGGTTTCCACCAGTGTGGAATTATCAAAAATAGAGAGAGCATAGCCTAACATATGAAACAGGAAAACACAGTGTAATCCATTTATTTCAACAAACTCCATGTATTCTGAATACCACCTTTTTACTCATGTTTGTATTTTAAATACGTAACGCCGGTACGTGTATTCCATTACTCCCCAACACTGTGTACAGAAGGCTTACAAAGCTCTATTAAAGTAACTTTTGGGTACTTGTTGCCTTCTTTGCCAAGTGCAGACTTGTTAGTCAGTTTAGCCAGATGACCGTCTCCACGAAGAGTCCTGATAGTTCCAAACATTTCACTACACTTGCATACGCTTTCATATATTTAAAAGTTTTTAATCTTTGCTACAATCTATGTCTTACTAGAACTTGACCAACTGCCAGTTACAACTAAAGGGTGGGAACTTTGAAACCATGTGCAATTCATTCAGCTCAAATCTCAAGGATAACTACAACAAACATGACTACAGTCATCTTAGATCTTTCCTAAATGTACTTGGATGGAAAGAAGATGGGAAGAGCTAAAAAGCCATATTAAGCAAAATGTAACATTGTGGGTTTACTAGCTAACTGTAGCCGAGTCTGTTTTTAATTAATTGGTTAAATTTTTAAAAAAAAATCACATTTACCACAGAATCTGTACTGTTATATATTTATCATTATGATATTATATTATATTATATTATATTATATTATATATATTTACGTAATGGAAAGCAGTCCAGAGACTTTGGAAAGTCTCGCAAAACAGTTCAAACAGGTTTAGATGTTAACTGTGTTTCAAAATATGTTAATTTGTTCAAATTCCAAGTAAACAGACCTTTGCTAGGAGGGTTCTGACCAATAAAGCAGTGCATCAACAAACAAAATTTGCATGCGTTTTTTTATTTCCCTCTGAATGCAAATGTGAGTAGAATCATAGTTAAACATTTCTTGAATTAATTTGCTCTAAATTAAGAACAAGCACTACTGTGAGGAATGTGCAGCAACTTTGTGAACTTCAAAAAGTAAATGAATCTCAAGTGGCCATGACAAGCTGTTTTTTTATTTGGCGTAAACTTACAGTAGGTGGGATATCTTTCTCTTCTCATTGGAAAATTGACCTGTTTGTCTGTTTGTCAGTTTCTTTACACTGGATTCAGGACATAGCTTTACACAGCAAGGAGAGAAAGAAAATAATGGTATATGGCAGCAGTATTTTCATTTCGATCAGTTAATGAATGAACTAGCCAGTGTTAGCTTATGACTCCGCCCTCTCACTCAAAAATGCTAAACACCAAAATGCAGAGTCCAAAACCAAGAAGTGATGATGGCTTTCCGGTAAAAGATCATGATGTAGTCTGCATCCATGGTCACCTCACACACATCTCACTGTGTCTGAGCTTCTTTGTGGGGACTTACAGCGAAACTAGGACTTCATGGTTTTGTGATCTTGGTGTCCTTTGTGGCCGCCTGAAGCTTTCTGATTGGTGAATTTGGCAGAGAAACTTGAACACACTGGGTAATAAGGCCAAAGGCAGCTAGCAGAAACACACACAGAAGATGCACAAATATGACTAAAAGTAACCCTGTGATGGCCAAACCCGTGGCCACACTCTAAAGTCGGTAACTTTTGTATTTTCATTCTTCATTTGAACATAGTAATACATTTTAGTTGCCAATAACTTTATTGATTGGTTTGGATACATTTGTTCTATTTGTAAGCGCGCACATTTAGTTTACTTATGTATTCATACTACTTCATTTCTTTGCTTTCTGACTAACCTTTGTCTTTTTATTTCTTACCTGCCATCATCCCTAGGAGTTGCTGGACAAAAGATGGCAGCCAGGGTTTGAAACCATTAAATGAAAAGGAAGATAATTGGACCATACCACCACTTCCTGCTGAAGGGGAGAATGTTGTTTTCTTTACTTTAAAAACAAAGTATTTGTATTTAATAGAGATGGACCGATCCGATATTAAGTATCGGTATCGGTCCGATACTGACCTAAATTACTGGATCGGATATCGGAGAAAAATAAAAAATGTAATCCGATCCATTAAATATCA
>NW_005187601.1:498740-505840 GCF_000239375.1 Pundamilia nyererei
TTTTTGCATACAGGTATAACAGAATAGCTTTAGTGTAGTTGTTGTTTTAAACTTGAGTATGAACTTATACAAAATGCAGCAAGGTATTTAAAAAAAAAACAGTTTTGTTGATTAAAAAACACTATATCGGATTCATATCGGTATCGGCAGATATCCAAATTTATGATATCGGTATCGGTATCGGACATAAAAAAGTGGTATCGTGCCATCTCTAGTATTTAATTAAATCTTTGAGTTTAGGGTTTAATGGGGTTTTTGATTTTCTTCTTTGGTGTTTAGTTTATTAACAAACTAGATTGTACTGCATCGTTTGTGATTTATGATTGTGTTTGTTTGTTACCCCTCATGTGTCACAATGGTCTGATCAGCCATTATATATACCCTTGTATGTCATTTCATGTTTAGGTCGGTTATGTATGTTTGGGCAGTCTGTTAAGTTTGCAGTCTTTGCCTGAGTTCAGTTTTGTTTCTTTGACCTCTTTTATGAGCTCAACATTTATTACTCTTGTAAATATAATTTTTGGGGGTTAAATAAATGGAAACTATATTTTTCTAATAATTCCTGGGACTCCTCCTGTTTTTCAACTCGGTCCATCACAAACCCACAACATAATGCAGTGGCAAACATCAGTGATGGTTATATTTGCAGCAGAAAGAAAAGGTTAGCAAATGACGACTGGTAAAAATACAAACATCACAGTGTGTTTACATCTCTACTGGTCCTACTTGCAACGTGTATGCTGCAAACCCGTTTTCATTTTGGTGGCACATCGTTTTTAAGCTTTTTAAAGAAGATGGAAGAGTATTAAAGTAATCAAAGTAATCCATTCCTTCTACATACTGACATGCCTGTTTCTCCATGTAGGTCGTGTGTTTATGCTGAGGTGGATCACTGAGAAATGAGTGATCATGTCCTAAGAGAGCAGCCTGACAGCTAAAGAAAAAAAAAGAATTTCACTAAAGAAACTGAAGTGTCAAAGGATTAAACCAAAATGGCCACACCTTTCCAAACAAACAGAAAGTGGTGTATCCACTTAAACATAAACTGTGGTTTACCTTACAAGAAAGAAAAAGGCTGACATCGGAGTTAATACCAAAGAAGAAGAAAGCAGATGGAGGACAAAGGAGCACCTGATCACTAAGTCCATGATGAGAAACACACAGCAGTTACTCAGTAAAGCAAAAAACATCCTTAAGTGGGCCAAGTAATGTGAGTAAGAATAGGATAGGATTTATTATTTCTATTTAATTCTGAAATTGCAATGAAACTGGAGGTTTCAATCTCAGTAACACTCAACAACATCACCGAGCACTCGGGGAATGATCAATTTTCCCTTATTAGCAACTGACTTCACAACGACTGCCTGCACCCACAACTGGTCAGGGAATACACATTTTATCTTAGTGACTGGTGGTTACCAGGAGGTCACTAACTGGTCACCTGTGTGACTGGGGCCTCAAGACCAAACATTTCCACATTACCAAAATAACTATAAGTGTTTGTACATCGGGAAATTATGAAAGGATCTAAAAGTGGGCACTGTAGTCAAAGTTTTTTGGGATAATGTATGCAGGTAAGAAGCATGAAATATAGACCCAATATCAATCCTCCAGTGCAATCCGCTGCGTCACATGTACCAGTCTGAAGCGGCAGTGGGCATGCTGGTGATTCCCTGCCAAGACTAAAGATCAGCCTTTTCCCCAACAGATGCGAGTCACAGCAGGAGAGGGCAACAAGCACGCTGGGTGGGCGAAGAGATAGAGAGAGAGAGAAGTAAAATAAAAACTGGGGGGAGTGAGGGGACAGGAAGGGAATGAGAAAGTTTTGAAGCACGACAGATTGTCAACCACCTCCTCCCTCCCATCTTCTCCATATCTATACAATCTCTCACTTTCATAGTTATCCTCATTTGCTGTATGCCTCTCTTAAACTGCTTTTACACATGGACATCAGTTCAGTTCAATGCATTTACTTATTTACTGTTACGACCCGGCTCAAGAGTTGCAACACAAATATGGAGACTAATACCAGAATTTCACAGAGATGAGGTTTTATTTTAAATTATATAGGGGGTTAGCTAAAATAGCTGGTGTGCCTCCCCGAAAGCCTGCCTCAGGTACGCCTTTATCCACACCTCACCAGGTGTGATCAATTAGCAACAGCTGAATACTCTTGCACTGCCGCTGCAAAGAGATTAGGGGCTGCAGAGGGGCGTAACATTATTTGTATGCTACCGAATCACAAGAACAATCAACTCAAGGCACTTTATATCACAAGCTAAAAACTCTGCAACAGCACACGTCTCACAGCGTCAGGAGAATCCCATCCTGTCTCTGTCCAGAGTTGCCCTTTCACACATGTAGCCATGCAACAGGAGATGGTTTGTGTCAGACACGTTCTCACTACCTCAGATTGGTTTGGGGCAAGGATGCTGCCTAGACACAGCGTGCATGAAGAAGGACAGAGAGTAGCCTGCTCTATTCACTCAAGCAGTCAATCAGACATTACAAAGACTTTTGGCTAGCGACCTTACGGCGTACATTTCTAATAGGAGTGATGAGCGACTCCTTCAGGGCTGATAGAGGGTTTGGACCCTGACATCAAAGTTTAACTCTGATCACGTCTGGAGACAAGTTCAAAGTTTGCTCTCTCTCGTTCTCTCTCACACACAAACATTTCCTGTTGTCCCCTCCCCTCCCTCGGCTCTGTGTCAGAGAAGAGCTAAATGAGGAGCAGGAAAGGGCAGCACTCTCCAGAGACATGAGGGCGACTTCTTACTGGCAGCTCAGGTTTTCCATTTAGTTTCTGTCTAATACTCTTATATTTATCTTTATTATGGTAAGGCAGATGTGGATTTCTCTTCTGGCTTCACATTTCCCAGAATGACTCAAGAACCCTTAAACTGAGGAAGAAAAAAATCTCTTTTATTTCAGTCAAGCTACAGAGCTCATAAATCTGGCTTGTAAACTCCTTCAGAATGGCAGCATCTCCTGTGGCTGCATTAAACCTTGGTTTACTGAGGCAATTGTAAGTGCAGATAATAGTGTCTGTTTTTCTACAGCAGATCTGTCCATTCAAAAGATGCATCATACAAAACACATCTAATACTAGTGTGCTTTTCCAAATGCTGCAGGTTTCACACTTTAGATGCACAGGCTTAAAGCACATATGCACTTCTCTGCTTTAATTATTAAGTATTATTCACCTCTGGCTCTCTTCCACAGCACGTCTTTGTCCTGTCTTCTTTCTAAAAGGGAGTTTTTCCTTCCCACTGTTGCCAAAGTACTTACTCATAGGGTGTCATATGAGGGTTGGTGTTTTTCTTTGTTGTCTTTGTATTGCTGTGTGTTCTTTACGTTGCAATATGAAGCACCTTGAGGCAACTAAATTTAATTGAAGGTTCCTTAGTCTTTTGTCTTAGGAAAAGACTTTAGGGTTTGTTAAATTTTGAATTAGTCAGCTGATTATTAACACTATCTTAAAAAAAACACACACACTAAAACCCCAATATTCAAATTCCCAGTGTCTCCAAAACATGGCTCAATGTGCCTGGAAAGAATCCAAGAAACATAACAGCTAATGGGAGGAGGAGGAGGAGGAGTACACCGGGAACTTGTTGAGCAGCCATTTCCAAAGTCAGGAGTCATAAAAACCCAATCTCAGATCTTTATTTTAATTGAAATACAAGAGACAGTGATGTATTTCTTTTAAATATTTAAACAAAACATAAACAACACAGGATGTTGACTATAAATGTTAAGGCATAAACAATGTGTAAGGCCAGTGTTTGACCCACCTGCCACTGGAACACTCGGTTAGTGTCACCTGCTACCTTAGCACTCAATGCTCTCGTCTAGATATTGAAGATATTTGGTCAATATTTGATCATCTTTAACCTGTATATTTTAGTTTATTAATTTTTTTTTTATCAAAATAAAGCTGGTTACAGTAATAAAAATATAACATTCACATTTTTAAAATGTTAGAGGGTCTATTTCCTTATTTTTTCACCTGCAGTAGATGTATAATCTGCAGTAAAGTCACAGTTAACCACCCAGCCCCAGTATTTCCCAGCCAGGTGTCTGTTTGTGGTCCTTGAGATCTGGACTTCAACTGGCAATGTCTGTACTTGTTTAGTTCAGGAGATATGAGGTGAACCTTCATGATCTGGAGGTTCACTCCAATCAGAACCTGCAACGGACCTAGAATTGCTTCATGTGCTGAGCTTACCAAGGCTGCAGGGACAACCAGCACTGTTAGAGTTCATCCACAGCAGAGCACAGAGCTGATTATCAAGTTACTGGCATACCTGGCAATTTAAATATTTGCTTAGGAACAAATCATACGCAAAATTGGTTGGCTTGCTTCCTCCATTCAAGTGCACATGTACACAAATGCACATAATATCACCTATGCTAGAGGTTAGGCTTAATGTTAAAATAAGGTTTAACCAACGTTTAAAACCAAAGCTATTAAAGTTGTGTGTAATTTCGTAGATGAATCCCAAGCTTGTTATTCTATTTATCATCCCCCTTTATTTTGTGCTTTTTCCTCTCTGTGCTCTCTCTCCGTGCATCCCTGGCCCTGCACCCAAAGGCTTCTGATCTGCAGCTTCTAGACTCACCAACCCGAGTGTTTGCACTTCTCTGTTCCGGATAAGCCAGATGGCTACCTTCCCTGACTCTAGTTCTATTTATTCTTGTTAAAATGTAGTTTTCTTCCCCGCTGTCTCAAAGTACTGCTTGAAATAAATTATAATCTTTCTCTTTGTGCTATAGTAATACAATTTGACTTTTGCAATACAGTTCGAACTATCGGATGCTGTCAGTGGTGAGTTTTCTTTTAATTTCTGATTAAATCTGATGCTCTCCTTAGCATTTATTACCCAACATTATTGCACATTTAATACCATATTTAATATATATATATATATATATATGAACTATAAACTATAAAAGAAATTTGTTGTAACAATGCTTCTTGCCAATAAAGCTTTCTATTGGAAAATGTCTTTATTGCTCCTTAAATGGTGCCACATTTGTAAAGAAAATATTTTTTGGGAGTTCAGTATGTTTGTTGCACCCATGAAAAAACTACTGCAGCCTATTCTTCTATCGACTCTTGTTTTGAGGTTCTGGTACTGCGGTGCTGATAACAAGGCACCTGGTTTTCACCACCTGTGAGCATAGACCTTGCTAAAGTGGTCAATAGGTGTGTTTGACCAAGCATACCATGATTGACTGGTCTGTATTGCCATAGAGCAACTTCAGGCTGGTGTTCTGCAACTCCGGGCTGCAGCATTATTTGGAGTGAGCCATGGTACTACCTGCAAACTGAAGGCCAAGTTACATTTAAGAGGAAATGTCAGAAACAGGCCACGTCCCAGTGTACAGTATAGTACTACTGTAGGCAGTCTTCTACAGATTTTAAATCAAGGTTTGCAGGACAATATGGCCGACGGCTCTCTAACCCAGACAACCAGGAAGAGACTGCACACAGCCAATCTCCGGTATCATAGGGCTGCCAGGAGGCCTGTCATGATTATGTTTCAGTATCAGGCTGTTTGTGCTGGTGTTCACAGCATGGACATGGAACCTGAACATGTGACAAAATTCTGCAGCTTGGGTCATAACTTGCACTCCGTTAAGTGCTCATATTACCCCAGTTCTTCAGCAGCTTCACTGGTTGCCCATAGAAGCCAGGATAAATTTTAAAATCTTACTTCTTACATACAAGTGTATCCATAAATCTGCTCCTTCATATTTGTGTGACCTGCTCCATATCACCACTGTTTCCCGCCCTCTTAGATCATCATCTGCTATTCATCTTACTGTTCCGTCCTCACACCTTATCACTATGGGGAACAGAGCTTTCAGTCGCTCTGCTCCTCGGCTCTGGAACTCTCTTCCTCCTGCACTAAGAAATATTGACTCCCTCTCCGTATTTAAGACACAGCTCAAAACACATCTGTTTAAACTGGCTTATTCACTTTAATGCTGATTTTATCTGTTGTCAAGCTCTGTTTTGTAATTTTAACTTATTTTATGTATTTTATGACTATTGTTCCTTTTATTAATTTTGTTTTTTGTAAGGTGACCTTGGGTTTCTGAAAGGCGCCCTCAAATAAAATGCATTATTATTATTATTATTATTTATGGATTGTTATGTTCAGCGATGAGTCCAGCTGCATACGGCAGTTGGATTCCCACAAAGACTTGGAGAACACTATGATGACAGCTGCAATGATAGGGTAACAGCTTTCAGTGGAGGCATTGTGATGGTGTGGGGCAGCATCTCTCTCACTGGAGACACAAGGCTTGTAATCATTGGACACAATCTCTGTGGAGCGAGATATCAAGACGGCAACCAATGGCAATTCTAAATCTCCACCTGTCGGTAATACCGATTAATGGTATACTGAGGTCCTCAGGTCTCCTCTGCTAGCATTAGCCATGGCCCAGGTAGAGTGGTGGAGTGCAAAATAAAGAAGGGGTAGCCATCCCACAGCAGTATGTAACCAGCGTGAGGATGGGTTGCATGGTTCTTTCACATGTTACTGAGGAGCCTGGTGTCGTGATTTGATTTGTTATATGAATAAAACTGAACTGAATTGGAATACTATATGTGCACATCATAATACAATATCTGTACAACCGCTGTGAATGCATATGCAATGCACCAAAAAAATTCAAGACATTTTTCATCTTTGTTGCATTGACTTCAGAGTTGGAAAATTGACTGTAGTTAATGTGAGTTGTATGCACTTACATCAAAAGACTGATACCAGATTCTGAAAGGAAGGAAATAATTACACTGTAAACAGTACTTCCTGAAACCATAGCGAAGAAGAAGAGTTTTACAGCATATAAAGAGGCAGTAATTAGGTTTAACATTTACCATATCTTTTTACAGTAACAGTGCTTTTTGAAGCCATTGAGATACTCTGGGACACAGAACACTGAAAGACTAATAATTTGTAAGTCAGACAATAAACCAGTTTTATAATAGGGTTAGAATAGAGTTAAACTTTATTGTCATTGGACATGTCACAGGTACAAGGCAACGAAATGCAGTTTGCATCCATCCAGAAGTGCTTTAG
>NW_005187601.1:507646-528724 GCF_000239375.1 Pundamilia nyererei
GGAGAGAGTCAGAGGTTGGTGGTCTGGCGTCATGTCAGCTTTGATTGTTATTGTGGGATTCCCTCGCTCAAAACGAGCATAAAGGTTGTTGAGCTCGTTGAGGAAGGAGACATCAGAGGATGCGGGGGAGGGTTTGGTGGTCCTGTAGTCTGTAATGGTCTGGAGTCATTTATGTTGGAAGTGATAGCAGAGCTGTACGTTTTATTTTTTTTTTCAGAAATCTCTCAGTCAGAACATGCTATATCATGTTTAGGTGGAAGCTAGCTCTGTTAAATGTAATAAATTCTGTTTTCATGGATGCCTGGATGTTAAACTTAATAGTTACACCTGGTAAAGCAGCAACATCGATCATTTTATTCGAATTTAGACCGTTTTTCGCTCTCAGTGATGCCGCAGTGATCATTTGACTTTGGGACCTGAAGCAGACGGAGTTTTGGACCCAGATTACTCAGCAAGGCTCCTGACTACGGTAGCCGTAATGCTCCGACAATCCATCAAGTGGTGCGGCTTCGTAGCTTACCAAAGTTGGACTAAAACATTTTTGACAGATTTGTGAGCGCCGTGTACCACATAAAATTGGTTCGAGGTCAGTAAGCACAACCAGTGTTGCCAATTTAGCAACTTTGTCGCTATATTTAGCGAGTTTTCAGACCCCCTTAGCGACCTTTTTTCTAAAAAGCGACTAGCGACAAATCTGGCGACTTTTTCTGGTGTTATTGGAGACTTATTTATGACGACTGTTTGACGTGAAAACGCCTATCGCTCTTACTCTCAACAAGCAGCGGTGCTGCGGTGGGCACCTCACCCGTGCCAAAGCGCTCACGGGCGGAGGATAGTCCTCCCCCAGCTGCTATCAGGGCAGGAGACGTTCACCCCTATGCGTCCAAACTGCAAATGAATCGCGCATGAAGGAAGCTGCTGCTCCCGCATGACTGTAACGCAGTCAGTTCTTCTTTTACTGTTATGCTGTTTTGTGGATCGCAAGGTTTAAAACTACTAATAAACACAATTTCGGGTCACTTTTGCCAGTCCAAGCCCAGATAAAGGAGCAGGGTTGGAATTGTGACATTAAAAAACAATAATTGCTAAAAGAAATTTAATTTGTAGTTCTAAATAAATTCTAAATGCATTTAGGACGCTTTTTACTCACTTTATGTCTCTTCCACGATGTTATTTCTCTCTCTAACAACGTAGAAGGCTACATTTCACTGTGTTTTATACTTGTATAACTATGCATGTGACAAATAAAGAACCTTGAACTTTGAACCTAGGTTACAATTACATTAGCATGACCAATTATGCACATTAGGCGATTACGTCATTTAGCGACTTCTAGCGACTTTTAGGAGCCAATAGCGATTTTTCTTACTGAGGAGTTGGCAACACTGAGCACAGCCAAAATTCATACATAAGGCGCACTGTCGATTTTTGAGAAAATTAAAGGATTTTAAGTGCGCCTTATAGTGCGGAAAATACAGTATATGTAACTTTTAATATACAGTTACTCTTGAAACAGACCTTTAAATTTGTAATTTCTAATTGTATGACATAAAATAGAAGACAAGAATAGAGCTGAAGAATGACTTTTCAGACCACTGACAACATCTAAGAGAACCAACAAGCCTTTTCAGATCAGTGATCTAAGTAGTGGATCTGAGCATGGATCGGTTTCTCTTGTGTCCAGGAAACAAAAACAGGCTGTGGGAGGAAATTGAAAGCTACAGAAATTAATATTTCTTTTCAAAAACCTGTGGCATGATGCCTGAAATACATACTGTAGCACAGAAAGAAGGCAGCAGGTGCAAGCAGTACAACCGTCACACATTAATTAAACATCTCTAGGTAAATGAGGCGGTCCACCCACCTATATGCTTACACCTGACATTTAGGTAAATTAGCCAACAGTAAATGCCAAACCTTGGTTGCTCAGATTGGAAGTCACTTATGAGAGATACAGGGGGACTTAAATGATATGGTTTCATGAAATCCTGGCACAGCTTCCTAAAACAGCACACAAGTAACGTGAATCCTTATTTCTGAAAAAAAAATGCCTATCTGGCTGAGATTTTTTAAGAATTTTAAAAGAATGAAACTTTGAAATGTTCCCCAGTCCTTAAACTGTTTCTGCAGATATTGTGTAGTACCATTTATTGTTAAAAATTGTCAAACTAAAGCTGGATTAACTTGGAGGATGAAATTCCCACTCAGTGTGCCTAACATGCAAAGAAAAAAAATCCCTGGTTTAAGAACAGGAGGGTACACAAATCCCTGGGAGAGCTGTGTCAGGATGGGCATCTGGTGTAAAAAGTCTGCCAAGTCAAACGTGCCACTCTGCACTGTGGTAACTCCTCGTGAATAAAAGAGCAGCCAAAAGCTGCTTTTTTATGGAATGCCCACCCAGAGGGAAAAAAGCTTTCTTCTGCTACCTCACAGTCAGTCGCATCAAGTTTTTTAGTAAAGAGGAAATAAATAATATGCAAAAAAAAGATAAATAATATGCAAAAATATACTTGAAAATTTGACACAGCTGCTAGCAAAGTAATGCCACCGAATATAAGTGTATATATAAAGAGTTTTCTGGAGGAGGTTTCTAAGAACTTTAAAAAAAATGGATAAAAGGAATTCAAGAATGAAATAGGTGATCTCTCCGGTAACATCACTGTTTCTCCTAATGCATTTATGTCAGGACAGGAAGTCTACCCACATTCAAAGAATTGTGATTTGATACTTTTAACAGATTTTTTGGCTTTTTTGTTGCAAACAAAACCAATCACCAAACAAACATAATTAATTCATGGCTAATTTAAATGCATATTTAGTGCAAATTAATGACCTTTTTCTAACATATTTTCTGTAATTTCATGAGATCTGATTAAGGAAACTTTATTTTTGCAGGTTATAATTCTTAGAAAGAAAAACAATGTATTGGCAGGTCACACATGATATAAAATGGAGCAATAAGTAAATCTAGTCATAATGGAGAAAACTTAGAGTGATGCCTAAAAATCTTAAAAACTGCCCAACTATTGGACAATTTTAAACATTTTTCTAATGGATTTTAAAGGGTTTTGTTGAAAATAAATCAATCACACAATCAATCTAACAAAAAAGTACAAATGGCACATCAGAAACCCCTTTCCCATTTAAAATGCCTCCTTCAAAAAGAAAATGAACCCAACAACATTTCAAGCTCAATTTGGCTCTTTGTCAGTTACAGGGAAATGAACACACTCAGCTGTGAGTCAAAAGACTATTTTCCACTGCAGGAACTAGTGGGCTGCTTAAGGGTTGCCCACAACTTTTTGGTTGGACTGTTTTTGAAATAAAAAGCATCAGCTCCGGGTACAGCAGCAATCTAAAATGAAATCTAATGTATTTACTATCCTGTCACTAAACCGTGTCCTCATGTGTACTGGTAGCCATGGTAATGACGTACGGATAGTTCGGATGTCATTATGTCGTCACCTGAAGCGTCATCAACATCTCATGGTCTCCAGGTGCTACATAACTGCTAATATAGTCACTTTAAAGGTACAATGCCTATACTAATAGAAGCTGGAGCTACTGCACATGACCTACATTCCCTTTAGTGTTGCAGCTACTTTGGCGCAGAAAGAATTTACATGGCTGAAAAAACTATTAGACAGCCATTCTTATAAAAATTAGCACTATCACACACATGCTCCTGGGAACAAGGGAAAAACTACTATTGGAGAAACTGTCTTAACAGTGGCACTACACAATAAGACATATTCCAGGAAATATAAACTTAGTGGTTATGAAAACATTTATCAGTGCTTTGCCCCACCCCTTACCCCCACCGCCCAAGTGGTAGGACATTTGCCTGCCCATCATGGTCAAAATTAAATAATGCCCAATATAGTTGTCTTGTTTAGTCTAAAATTATTTTTGCCTCGTTCATCATACATGTAAGGATATTCAGTTTACTATCACAAATACCTGGGACAGGAAGAAAATATCAGAATATGTGAGACGAGTGAACCAGTCCATTTTGATCTTATTGTTTCGGATTCATTGATTTTCTAATTGATAAACTAATACACATTTGCTACCTCGTTTTTTGTATTAAGACTTGTGTTTACAAATTACAAGTTGTAGCTTCTGGCTTATGACAAAGTGAAATATCTATGACCTGTGATGCTGCAGGTTTATCACAGCCATTCCCAAAGAAATTCTCCACACCCTCGTGTGAAATATTCTGCAATCCAATCACTACATTAACTGTGCAAAAAACAACAACAAACACCTGCAGCAGGTACAACACAAGTTAAATTGCACTGTAATAGTTCTCTTATTTCTCTAGCCTGCCTCTTCATTGTGACCTGTGATAGCAGGAAAAGCAAGAGGTGGTCAGAAAGGCAATTAAGATGTTCCAGCAATTACTGCAGCCTGGTGTAGCAGTTAGTGATGCTATTTGCTGTAAGTGTGTTTGACAAGTCAGAATGTCTGCTGTGAAAAACGTAGCTTCAGTTTTCATCATGTATAACATTTTATATGGGAACCACGAGTTTAATAAAGAGTAACTGTTTCAGTGTAATTTTTACATTCTCATTTGTAGTATGTATATGTATGTATGTTGCTATTATTATAATAAAACAGCCAATTATCAGCTGCTGTTTTTTTTATTCTAATAGCCAAGAGCTATTAGCTATATTATATAATAATATAACAAATGTGCCTGACCTGTTAGCCACTGATAAAGTTGTTGTTAAAGAAAGGTGGCGCTGAAACGTCTTTAAGTAGGTTAGATTAACCAACATCATGCACAGCTCTAAGTCCCGCTGACTTAACACACATAACAGTAACATTCAGCATATGAGGAGATGCTCCACAAACTCTGTTGCAAGACTTTTAAAAAAGTCCATGTGCTGTGTACAGCTCAGTCAGTAAACAGGGTTCTGTTTACTGTCAAAAGTGATAAATAAATAAATGTTTAAAAGCCACATTTTTACCTTGGACGTCTTCGGTGGTGACTCTTCTCAATGATTTATTCCTTTCGCCTTGTTGGCCCCTTCCTCTCTTCTTTCTTCTCTTAGTGAAGCTTCATTTCTCCGACTCTCCGGGCGCACCGAGGACGGTGGAGCGGCTCTGCTAGGGAAACTTCCAGCCCAAGTGCGGGTCTGTGGACGGGCGGAGAGAGGGGGCAAGTAGCGATGGGAAGGAGGAGAGAGCGTCGAGAGAGAGGGGAGAGCGAGAGGCGGCGAACGATCTTTAAACCCGATCTTCTGGAGAGAAAGCCGACTGCTGTCGCGCTGAAATTCAATATGAGGCGACAGACACTCGGCGCGGCTCCGTGCGGCACGTCTCCCTGCCTGACAGGGAAACAGGGGAGTGAGAGAGGAGGTGGTGGGAAGGGCGACGGGGGCCGTGTATTATAGGGACACCAAGAAAGTGCCTTCCTTCAAGACAAGTGGATGTGTGTCTGTGGACGGCAGTCATTTCTGCATCCAGAGCAGGAATCATCCCCACACTGCGTGTACCGTCATTTTAAAAAGGATTCAGATATTTCATTATCAGCAGAGGAGGTTACACTGAAGCCTCTCGCCGTTTAATAAAACATCTTCATTACAGCCTGGCAAAAGCTGGAGGTTTTCTATGGAGCTCATGAAAAGAAATCAGGTATTAAAGGATCTGAATTTCTTTATAAAAGATGAAGCAACCCCCCTGACACTACATATCACCAGGGTATTATTAAAATATCATACATAGCACAATGTAAGAGCCCATTGAGGAGTTTACACTCTTTTTTTCAAGCGTGATAGTGGCCCAAAAGTAACCATAGTAATAGTTAGAATAGTTATAGTAATAACTATTTTTTAATGTTGGATTTTGTAACGAGTTGACTGGAACCAGAAGAGGTTATAACAAAAACAAGTTTCCTGATGTCAGGGTGCATTCACACAACACGAAGTTGCTGTGTGCTTCAACAGCGTGGCTTATCATTAACAAATAAGGGTGTCCTTGTGGTAGAAAGAAGACGAAGAGATAATTCCATGGAAAACATTAGCAAATGAAAAGTCTGATAACACAGGGTCATTGCCGTGGTTGAGTTTGACTTCATTGCTTGTTAAAAGTACAAGTTAAAAGGATGTTACAGTGTCCAGCAGCAGCCCTTATACCATTAGAATATTGTGATAAAGTGATTAAAGAGAAACAGTCAGTGTTTTGTTGGGTTGTAAATTCCGTTTCACTGTAACGTTTATCTTTAGAGACGGCAGAGAGAGCGGGGAAAGGAGCGACAGAGCTAAAGGAGAAAGAGCAAAAAGAGAAACAGATGAGAAAATAGAAAATATTCACTTTGTAAAAGAACTCATTCATACCGATGGAAGAATTGAACAGAATCTATGTCACACAGCTCGAACAGGATGGCTGCTGATGGCTGAAGTGCAGTGTGATGCAGTGTTTATGTCTGTACTAAATAAAGCTACTTAAACTGCATAAAGTAAAATGGACTGACTTTATGTGGTTGTGAGACTAAAACAACGCTGAGCACGTTTCTCCACTGATCTGATTTACAACATATTTTTTATTTGACCTTCTTTGAAAACTTCTGGTCAGCTCAGCTAAACCTTTGCCTCAGGTTTAAAAAATGAAGTTAGCACAACTCTAAAGCCAGTGTATGATATTGAAAACTGGGCTCTTTCAGTCGTTCTTAGACTCTACAATGTCTTAGGCTGCGTTTAAAGGTAACACCTTAATGTGTATACTGTTAAACTGAGGTTTGCGAAGATGAAAAGGATTGAATATGATATGGGATAATACGTTGATTATTTAGGGAGCTAAGGCCCCCTAAAAGTTAACTTACCCAGTCGTGTTCATAAGAGTTTTGAGCAGAGTTGCTCCAAATGACTGACATCGAGATCAGTCTTAGTCTAATATAGACGTGTAGCCTTACGCACAGCTGCATGTTAACAAACTTCATTTTAAATTTCGACTTATTATTATCAGAGAATCTTTGCAGTATAGGAAATAGACATAAATCTATCAAACTGAGTGGCAGTGCCACTCAAACAATTGTAAGGATGTGACATCCAGTCTTTTTCAGTTTCAGTTCCTGCATATACTGTAAACAAAAGATGGCAAATTACCTATTAGTTTGTGAGGTCCAGTTTTTAAAACCTTGATCTGAGGGTTTTCACAGTGAAACCAGGGGACGCTGTACAACTATAAAGAAGTGACTTGTCGATCATAAGGAGCTCCCACTTTAAACCATACCGTGCCATAATTTACAACATTCATCTTAATTACAACCCCAAACTTGCAACTGCGCACTCACCAGTAAAGTGTTTACTGAGGTCATACGTTTAGAGAGCTGAAGACAATGTTCCCTCAGACTGCTGAGAAACCAGACTTGTTTTTGCAGCCATGGTATTTAAAAAACAGCTAATTGTCATTAACTGTCCATCCTAACTGGACACATGCTGATGCTTGGCCAGGACCAACAGGCTTTACATTTTAACATCAATGATGCTCTTCAGCATGTTTGTTCAATTCACACATTTATGCGGTAAATTTGGTACTGACCCATCAAGGTTGGTTTGTCTTATTAAATATATTAAAAAAAGATTCAGTGGTACTGACGATGAGTAAATTTTCTAGGTCTGTTTGTTAGTGTTGCTGTTGGCCCACAGATGAATATGAGCGATATGACACTGATTTATCTACCTGCCCTTTGAACAGATTGTCTGTCTGGCTACTCCCATTCTCTCTTTGTCTCACCTTCACTTTCTCTGTCTTTGTGTTTCCCGGAAATATTGGAGACTAGAGTGCCCCCTGCAAATAAATGGTCATTACCATGACAACAGCGGTACAAGCTGCAGCCGATGTTGATCATGGCAACAGTGGCAGGCAGCCAGATCAACAGCCCGGCGCTACCCCAGGGGCGAGCCAATGTGTGAACTCCGGGGTGTGTGCATACGCTGACTTTAACTTCTATCGCAAATATAGTGACAGCAGCTCAATGTAAATGACATCCAGACCCCAAATCACTGGAATCAAAGTGTGATGCTATTTTTTTTCTCCACCGCAAACACTTAAAGAACAAAAGGCTTTGTTGGCTTTAGACTGGCGTATTTATGTTGTTTCACACCACCTCTCCAATAGTCAGCCTTCCATCTTTCCCTTAACATAATGTTTACCCGCAAGCACGGCTGACTGTTCCCGAAAAAGTCGTTTGACATTTCGACAAAGGCACTTACTTGGTTTATTGCCAACATTTTGATAAGAAGAGTGGTTATGTTCAATCTTCTCAACAACAGAGGCAGAGGGCAGTCAGCTTAACTTTGCAAAATCCACGTCATGTGACATAGAAGGTAATAACAACATGAGAGATTTTCACGTCTATGACTGAGCGACAATAGATGTCAGCCACCAGGTTTTTTTGTGCTCCTTCTTAATCATAGCAGGAAATGCAGTTTACAACATTTTTATTGCTTAAGTGTTTGAAAAAATAAGGACAAGCAAAGACAATTAAAATCATAACATATTGCATATCTATCTCTCTGTGGTAGAGAGCGCTGTGTCCGTTTGCTGGGCAGTGGGGTGAAGACAGCTGATGCCAACAGGCTGAACAAGCTGATTAAAAAGGCTGGTTCTGTCCCGTGTGTCAGACTGGAGAACCTGGTGGAGGTGTCTGAGAGGAGAACACTAAAAAGCTTCTCTGTTTCATGCACGCCTCCATGATGGACCATCAGAGCACACGCAGCAAAAGACTCATCGCCCCGAAATGCAGAACTGACTGCCACAGGGAGTCCTTCCTGATGACGGCTATGAGACTGTAGGACTCCTCCTCGCTCTGTCGTGATTTTTTTATAGGATTAATATTAATGTTATTATGTTCTCATTCAGATCGTGCAATATTACTTAACAGTACAGTGGGGCAAAAAGTATTTAGTCAGCCACCGATTGTGCAAGTTCCCCCACCTAAAATGATGACAGAGGTCAGTAATTTGCACCAGAGGTACACTTCAACTGTGAGAGACAGAATGTGAAAAAAAAATCCATGAATCCACATGGTAGGATTTGTAAAGAATTTATTCGTAAATCAGGGTGGAAAATAAGTATTTGGTCAATAACAAAAATACAACTCAATACTTTGTAACATAACCTTTGTTGGCAATAACAGAGGTCAAACGTTTACTATAGGTCTTTACCAGGTTTGCACACACAGTAGCTGGTATTTTGGCCCATTCCTCCATGCAGATCTTCTCGAGAGCAGTGATGTTTTGGGGCTGTCGCCGAGCAACACGGACTTTCAACTCCCGCCACAGATTTTCTATGGGGTTGAGGTCTGGAGACTGGCTAGGCCACTCCAGGACTTTCAAATGCTTCTTACGGAGCCACTCCTTTGTTGCCCGGGCGGTGTGTTTTGGATCATTGTCATGTTGGAAGACCCAGCCTCGTTTCATCTTCAAAGTTCTCACTGATGGAAGGAGGTTTTGGCTCAAAATCTCACGATACATGGCCCCATTCATTCTGTCCTTAACACGGATCAGTCGTCCTGTCCCCTTGGCAGAAAAACAGCCCCATAGCATGATGTTTCCACCCCCATGCTTCACAGTAGGTATGGTGTTCTTGGGATGCAACTCAGTATTCTTCTTCCTCCAAACACGACGAGTTGAGTTTATACCAAAAAGTTCTACTTTGGTTTCATCTGACCACATGACATCCTCCCAATCCTCTGCTGTATCATCCATGTGCTCTCTGGCAAACTTCAGACGGGCCTGGACATGCACTGGCTTCAGCAGCGGAACACGTCTGGCACTGCGGGATTTGATTCCCTGCCGTTGTAGTGTGTTACTGATGGTGACCTTTGTTACTTTGGTCCCAGCTCTCTGCAGGTCATTCACCAGGTCCCCCCGTGTGGTTCTGGGATCTTTGCTCACCGTTCTCATGATCATTTTGACCCCACGGGATGAGATCTTGCGTGGAGCCCCAGATCGAGGGAGATTATCAGTGGTCTTGTATGTCTTCCATTTTCTGATGATTGCTCCCACAGTTGATTTTTTCACACCAAGCTGCTTGCCTATTGTAGATTCACTCTTCCCAGTCTGGTGCAGGTCTACAATACTTTTCCTGGTGTCCTTCGAAAGCTCTTTGGTCTTGGCCATGGCGGAGTTTGGAGTCTGACTGTTTGAGGCTGTGGACAGGTGTCTTTTATACAGATGATGAGTTCAAACAGGTGCCATTCATACAGGTAATGAGTGGGGGACAGAAAAGCTTCTTACAGAAGACGTTACAGGTCTGTGAGAGCCAGAGATTTTCCATGTTTGAGGTGACCAAATACTTATTTTCCACCCTGATTTATGAATAAATTCTTTACAAATCCTACCATGTGGATTCATGGATTTTTTTTTCACATTCTGTCTCTCACAGTTGAAGTGTACCTCTGGTGCAAATTACTGACCTCTGTCATCATTTTAAGTGGGGGAACTTGCACAATCGGTGGCTGACTAAATACTTTTTTGCCCCACTGTATGTTATTGAATGTTTGTTTCATCCCCGTCATATGCTGCTACTCTCTTTTATTCATCACACAATACTATGTAACTGGTTTTTAAAAATCACCTGCACTGATAGTTACGTTATTAACTTCACCTGATATAGTTATATCGTTACTTTGTTACAGTTATTCTTACTGTATCCTGCAGTTCTTATTGTATATTATTGTATATATCTTTTTGCCTCTGTTTCTCTTGCTGTATTGAGCATGTTTATGACGAATGAATTTCCCTCGGGATAAATAAAGTTCTTCTTATCTTACCTTATATAACATGTTCATTGTGTTGACATTTTCTGTATTTAATTACTTTCACCAGTCAACTTTGGGTGTTGTTGTTAGCCAAAAAAAATCAGCACTTCTAATAGAAAAACCAGAAAAAAAATGACAATTTTTCAATCAAGATTTGGATATTTATGTCTCACAAGTAAGAAAGCAGTTATTACAATAACAGATTTAATACAAACTCTAAATTTAAAATCTTTTATTTTCAATTGGTACACAGCCATGTTTGTAATCATTATATACAAAAAGTCAAATGTATGTCGTGACACAGGCGCTGCCTCAGTGGGGCCGTGAACACAATCACTGTGTAAAGTGTACATATGCAGGCTTCTGGATAAACTTCTTTAATGTTGCAAAAACGAAATGTACTTTCAAAAGAAGAGTCATTTGAAACAGATCTTAGTGTTGTAGAGAGTCACAGTCAATGAAGGCTGCGTAGGCTGATTTAATAAGGGGGACTTTTATATCTAAGGCAGGGGTCGGCAACCTGCGGCTCTTTTGTCCTTATACTGCGGCTCCAGGTGGTTTGGGAAACTAAATTATAAGTATTTAGCTGAAGTGTATTTTATTTGTGTTTAGTTCTTTTTTAACTTGTAGTTCTAAATTGGAAGATTATTCTGATTTTGAAATATAAAAATAAAATTATATCTTATTATTTTTTCATCGCTCAAAACAAGCGTCACACTCATGGAAGCCGGTGTACCCGCCGAAACGCTATGCATTTATCGAGACTTTCAAACCCAGGTAGGCCAGTTATGGATCTTCGGATCCACATTATGTCAGCAGCTGTTCTCCATCGTGAACTATGTTAAAGACAAACACCGCTCACGCCTCACAGATGACAGCTTACAGTCCTGCGTAAAGATGAAAGCCCCGATTTGCAGACGCTGTGCGCAGAGGTTCAGGAGCAGAAGTCCCATTGTAAACATATCACAGCAGACCCGACGATGTTTGCATGAACACGCTTTTCAGCATCTCTTTATTGACCGCTTTTCACACACGGTTGCTGTACGCATACAGCCGGCTGTAGCTTTGCAGCTCACAGCCCGACACACACCAACACAACAGCATAGACGTTAAGGCGGCGAGGCGTGATTGCGGGTGCTGCTCAGGTGTGTCCGCCTCCCCAGCAGCGGCGCTGCAGACCACGCCCCGCCACACTCATTAACCAGGTAAAATACAGATTTAGGCAGAATTTTGCAAATATCTATTTTTTTAGCAGCATAGAGCTTTTTTTCCAATTATTTTTTAAAAGTCAGGTCAAGGCTCCAAAAGCCCAAAGGAGATATAAGGGTTGTTTGCTACATGGATCATTTCAGTTCTGTCTTTGCTTTTCTTTAAGAGTTCAAAATGTGTTAATTACATAAATAAAATGTAATTTTCTCTGTAGCACTTCATGGATTTCATAAGCAGCACACCTTAGTTGCTCTGTGGATTCTTTTAAAAAGCAGTTAAAAACGTTTCTGTTCAAACGAGCCTTTTGTTGATCTACATATTTTATATTCTTTACATTATGTACATTTGATCTTTTACATTGTGTATAATGTCTTCATTTTAGATGTCAAAAAGTATTTGTGGCTCTTAGTGTTTTCTTTTGCGTGGAAACCGAGTCCAAATGGCTCTTTGGGTGTTAAAGGTTGCAGACCCCTGATCTAAGGGATGAACAGTGTGTGTTCAGTCATGTCAGCAAAGGAAGGAACTGAAAGCTTTATAAATTTAAAGCAGTAATAGTAGTATTAAAATGTAGTTATCATTATCATGTTCTTGTTTTACTGAAAATAACAGGAGCAATGTGTTCAAACCCCTGGGTATTTTGTATGTTCGGCACCATTCTGAATAAGATGAAGTGCATTTAGCATCTACCAGTCCAACACTGCAGTGCATCACAGCAACCCGGTAACATAAAATAAGAACATGAGGCACAAACAGACTTCAGAGAGACTCTACTGGAGAAACAAAACCAAATAATGTAAGTTAGAAAACCTGTGATTACTAAAACAAAATGAACTGTGGCTTCAGCCTAACTCTGTTACCAGTGACCACCTGTGGCTGGTTTCACAAGGGCAGACTTTGGCTTATATGAACCAAATAGTTTGACTTTGTTGGTCTAACGCTGGAAACCAGTCTGAAGCATCTTTGTGAAACCACTCTCAGAACATCCACAGTTACCTTTGGGCTTCATCACATCTTCATCATGGCTCCACACAGGAAACAACTGATAGAAGAAGTAAAAACTTAATTTAACTGTGAGATTTGTGTGACTAAAGTGAACAGTGTGAAACTTCATAAAGATGCTTTTAAAAATGAACGCCAGAACATCTGTGGCCAACTACAAATCAGTGGAAGCACAGTGGCTGCAGCAATCAGGAGGCACAGAACGAACATTAGCTCCACTAATCAGCGCCACCACGGCTGTCCTCCTAAAACGCTGCCACGGACAGTGTACTTGTTCAATCTAGATGTTAAAATGGGCAAGTGCTCAGACTTGGCACGGACATCATCAGTTTAAATTAGAATTTCTGTGACAGCTCAGACAGAACAAAGACAGAGCATTACATCAGTCCAGACAAAGAAAACTGCATTTGGGCATGATGAAACTTTTCATAGGAATATACAAAGAGCTGTATACTATAAGAGGGGAATTACTATCTGCAATGCAGATTCTGTACGCTGATATTACATAACAGTGTCCTCACATTAGAAGATGCATGAACTACCTTACCAACCATGTCATCTAACACTTCAGTTTCTTTTTAATCTTTTGCTCTGACATTGTTTGATATACTATAAAGTCAAATATTTGGTGCTGTCACACTAGAATGTGTTCTACCCAGTACAGTACAAAGTCTTGAGCCACCCCACAGGTCTCTATTACTCTAATGGAAAATACTGTATGTTTAGCAGTTTATTGCAATGTCAGATGCATCTCTGAGGTCCTTTGTCCAGTTGCTCACTTAGGTTTTATGTTTAGTATAATTTTCTCAGTGTTTACTTGTGTTTGGTCAGCGTTAACCAAAAACATTTGGTTAGGTTTAGTGAAAACAAAAAACATTAACCCTGAAATTATATTAAAGGGGGATCAAGCGGACTGAAAAGATGTGTTGAGGTATATAAGATATATAAGATTCTGGGAGAGAGTCCAGCAGCACTCAAGCAATGGTGCGTGAATGTGGACAGCTTGGAAAAACAAGGACGTGAAAACAGAAAAGCTGTCACTGAAAATGAACCGGCCATTTCTGTAAAAGCAATATTTCTCCACTGGAACAACTAAAAAGCACTCCCAAGGAGCACAGCTCCATCATGCCTGCCCAACGCTAAGTCATAACGTTTAACCTCTGAGTGGATCCAGCTTTGCATAGTGAAGCATGGGATACATGTGCCAGATAGTTTTTATTCAAGTAGTAATGTTTCAAAATGCCTCTCAAACAGGGAGCCAAACGCAAACTGTTCCTCTGGCGACGGAGAAATACTCCAAATGTAATTTATATTGGTAAACAAGTTTTGGAAATATGCTGCTAGCTACGAAACAAATTTGACCAAACACACAACCTTCACTGGCAGAAAAAAATGTCCAATAAAATATGGGATCAGTTGAAGATTTAGATGTCATCACATTATCATAATGAGAAAATAATGATTCCTGCTTGTATGTTCATGTCTTAATAACTGCTATGGCTGATCTGTAGGCCCTCAAGAAAGACAAAACATTGTTGTGGTTGGTGTCACTGACTGTGAAGTTTAGAAAAAGGATCAGAAACAGCAGCTCTAACCAAAGCAGCAGCAGGGGCACCACACTGTCTCAGCACATTTCAGCCTTTGTCAGAGGTTCTGCAGAAGCAAGTCCCTCTGGGTTCAGTTCTCGCAGTACTTGTGGAGTAATGTGTGAATGTGTGTGTGAATGGGTGAATGACTGAATGTAGTGTAAAGCGCTTTGGGGTCCTATGGACTGAGTAAAGCGCTATACAAAATGCAGGCCATTTACCATTTAAAAGCCGCCTTCCTAAAATGGTCAAATACTCAGTATATCTTGGTCCAGTTAGTGTTATTGCTGGCACTAAGACTCATATTGTTGAACTGGAAATAAAGGAAACCACCCACCCATCTAACGCCATAGAAACATGTAATGAATCGGCTGAAAAAACAAATCAGTCCTCAAAGACTCGGATTTGGGTTTTTTTTATCAGATCATATTGCACCATAAAGAGCCAACTAAGAGAGTTGTTCTTATAAATCATTGGCTCTATTGATATGCCTTAGGTTGGTTTCCTATGGTTTCTTGTTCATTTCATCATTAACAAGAAGAAATATTCTTGCATCCTAAGTTGCCTTCCCTTTGGTTAAGTGGGTTTCCATCACATCGCTGCCTACAGCCCAGCACAGCTATGTAGAGCTCAGCCAATGAAACCCTGCTGACAGCTCTCCTGGCTCATCTTCTGACAGCTGTGAGGTGGCCACCAGCTCATCTGTGTTTGGGGACTTTTCTTTAGACACCTCCAATTCTGTCTTTTATAATTCATTAACTGTCTCTTGGATTTTGGAAAAAGCTTCCAAGTCATTTTTATGAGCACAGAAAATAAATTAAATGTCAAGTCACAAGTCTTATTACAAAAACAATTACAATTTTAAGTAATTGGGGTTTTTTTGTTTTGATTTTTAATCTTTAAAAATGAATTTATTGCAGTAAAATCTGTTCCAAGAGTCTGGAAGAGATAAAGGGATTGAAAACCTTTTCTGAGTCAGCAGAAAGAAATGGCCCGATCTTGGTTAGATATCTCAAAGGACTGTAGAACCCTTTGCAAGAGCATACAGGGACAGTTCAGTCAGAACCACAATCCCAGTACTTTATTATAGGCTGTAAAGGTTTGAGAACTCCTCACCCCTTCATGTCATACATGGAAAATTATGGAAAGAAAGGTATGGAGAGCAGCAGCAAAGTGCCATCACAGAGCCACTGAGACCAACTGATCTGTGGGGACTTGTGACCTCCCTGTAATGACCCTGTGCCTGATTTCTGAGCTAAAAATGACAAATTCCAGGCCCAGATACCCAGTTGTGGAGACTAATATTGTCGCTTGTTCTAGGGCCACAATGACTCCTTCTTCAACGAGGCAGGAAACTATTAGACATCTGTGTTTTCAGTTGGACATAATTTAGAATGCACTGGTGAAACCAGGTTTATTAGATGCATGAAATTGCATGCATCTGAATAGTGTGCATACAATTTTCCCAGGTAGAAATCAAACCCCCACCTGTAACATGAGTACAGACCACTGAGACACCCGCATAGAAAAAGGTGAAGACATGTTTAGGCATCACAGAGAACTGCCCATGTGAAATACACTCAACAAAAATATAAACGCAACACCTTTGTTACTGCTCCCATTCCCCATGGGATGGACGTAGAGACCTAAAATTCATTCCAGATACACAATATAACCATCCCTCCCAAACAGTGGTCACAAATCAGTCCAAATGTGTGGTAGTGGGCACATCTGCCATATTGAGATAATCCATCCCACCTCACAGGTGTGCCACATCAGGATGCTGATCTGACATCATGAGTAGTGCACAGGTGTACCTCAGACTGCCCACAACAAAAGGCCACCCTGGAATGTGCAGTTTTTTGCGCTATTGGGGGTCTGGGGACCCAGAACCGGTCAGTATCTGGTGTGACCACCATTTGCCTCATGCAGTGCAACACATCGTCGCATGGAGTCTATCAGATTGTCAATTGTGGCCTGTGGAATGTTGGTCCACTCCACTTCAATGGCTGTGCGAGGTTGTTGGATATTCGTGGGAACTGGTACACGCTGTCGTATACGCCGGTCAAGCACATCCCAAACATGCTCAATGGGTGACATGTCCGGTGAGTATGCTGGCCATGCAAGAACTGGGACATTCTCAGCTGCCATCTGCCCTGAACAATGTGAACCATGATTCATCCGTGAAGCGCACACCTCTCCAACGTGCCAGACGCCATCGAATGTGAGCATTTGCCCACACAAGTCTGTTACGGCGACGAGCTGGAGTCAGGTCAAGACCCCGATGAGGACGACGGGCATGCAGTTGAGCGTCCCTGAGACGGTTTCTGACAGTTTGTGCAAAAATTGTTTGGTTGTGCAAACCAATTGTTCCAGCAGCTGTCTGGGTGGCTGGTCTCAGACGATCTTGGAGGTGAACCTGCTGGATGTGGAGGTCCTGGGCTGGTGTGGTTACACGAGGTCTGCAGTTGTGAGGCCGGTTGGATGTGCTGCCATATTCTCTGAAACGCCTGTGGAGACGGCTTATGGTTGAGAAATGAACATTCAATGCACGGGCGACAGATCTGGTTGACATTCCTGCTGTCAGCATGCCAATTGCACGCTCCCTCATTGCTTGTGGCATCTGTGGCATTTTGCTGTGAGACAAAACTGCACATTCCAGGGTGGCCTTTTGTTGTGGGCAGTCTGAGGTACACCTGTGCACTACTCATGATGTCAGATCAGCATCCTGATGTGGCACACCTGTGAGGTGGGATGGATTATCTCAATATAGCAGATGTGCCCACTACCACACATTTGGACTGATTTGTGACCACTGTTTGGGAGGGATGGTTATATTGTGTATCTGGAATGAATTTTAGGTCTCTACGTCCATCCCATGGGGAATGGGAGCAGTAACAAAGGTGTTGCGTTTATATTTTTGTTGAGTGTATAATAAATCCAGACTTCTTCAGATGATTGACTAAGTAAATGCATTCAACAGTTGCTGAGCTCAGCTTCCACCATTGTTTATATCGTGACACAGGAGTGAACACTCCACATCCAAACTTTTAATTTTTCATTGTTGTTCACAATATAGAGAGCGTTTCTTCAACAGACAGTAAACAGTGGCATGTTTAAACCCGGAGGGGAAAATTCCAGTGAACAGTTAAATGCGGCTACAATATCTGGATCAACCATCTAGAACGCAGCTTTGTGAATGAAGTCTGAAGGGCAGATAAAAGTGCGTTTCAAGGTTGGCAGAGAGATTTCGCTAATGTGGGCTAATGCCGAGGGTACGAGTCAACATGTAACTCTGAATTTAGTGGTACAGTTCTGCTGAATCTCTACAACTTAATTTTTTTTTAAAGTAGCTATTTTCAGCTGCTCTCTTATTAACAAGGGGTTGTTATCCACACATTTGAGTTGGCAGATTATGGCAGTAGTATATAACTGGCTCCTTTTTGCGTTTTTCTGTGTGCAGATTGGGAGAGATGCTATATTTTTAAACTTGTCCAAGCCAACAGCACCAGTGCATTGTGAGACCCCCCTGAGTCTCCCCCCAGCACTGTGAATTCAGACATCTCGTCCATCTCCACCTCTGTGTGACTTGCAGGGCACATCTGGACCCCTGGAGCTACTTGAAGAAACTGTGAACAACATCAAAGTCACCACTTTTCACCTGCTTTGGAGAAGTATCACAAAAAAGTCATGTTTCGTTTGTGAACGCCGGTTCCCGAGGTTTTCTACACAGGCTACTGTTGAAATTATTAAAAGACTATGGATGGCAGATGAACATCCCTGCCATCAATGAACATTGCAAATGCCTCCTATGAGACTTACAATTCCTTGGTAGATGATGATGACTGGGACGTATGACTGGGAATCAGTTGGGAATTACTAGAGAGAAAGCAGAAGATTTAATGGTTAGGGCCTTCCAGTCTTATTGTACAAAGCTCAGTATTTCCGTGTGTAATTTGAATTCAATAAAAGGTATGTTAACAGTACAGTCCAGTCATCTTGTGTCTCACAGTGATCATGAAAATAACAGTTTCGGGCTGATATAAATCCACCACTGTAGAAAGTTTTAACAGAAGCTTTTAAAGCCTCTTGTGAAAACATGAAAACTCATGATCTAAGCTCCTGGACAAGCCTGTAACAAGTCTTATGACAGATCAAAGTGACTCACACTATGGTGAACAAACAATGAGAAAAGATGAAGCATGAAACCCAGGAAGATGATGACTTTTAAATGTAATGTGGGTGATACGGTACGAATATCAAAACTGTGAGGTTTGTTTAGAAAGAGTTACAAACGGATGAATTATTTCCCTTCAAAGAAGCATTTAGGAAGAGCTGATATGTCACATTACCATCTAATGCTTCAGAAAATCTTAATCCAAATAACGAGACATGGAATTATGCGACAAAATTAGCTAAGCTTATTGTTCTGAATGAATTGTATGAAGTATGTGAAGTACTGAATTTAGATGCCCTGAGATCTGGACAGTTTTTCCAAAATCATTTGCAATGGTGATTGTTTATGTCCGAAGTGGAAAAAAGATGACGTGTAGATTTCCTGTGAGTTATTACATTTCTGATGACATTGAAATTGAATGATAACCAGTGGATCACTGAGCTTTGTCTGCCTTCTGTCATTGTGTGGTAAGCGTAGCATTTTGGAACCCCAGAGACAGACTCTGTGATGTAATCCTCCCCTCCCTCTCCATGGCAACTGTCCATTTATCTCGTCAATCAGCTCGCTGAGGTAGGGACCCATGGCAGGGACCCACTCACCGGGTTGAGAGGTGAAAATAACATTGTTTGGATCCCAATACAAAACACACTTGTGTGGTTTGTCTATCAAATCACACAACCCGAGCCTTGCATAAGGCGTAGTCATGGCACCCACAAAGACATCCTTCACGCAGGACCCTCTGCCGTCAGCATGACGACACTGCACCATAGCAACATCATCAGAGATGCAACAAAACTTTTGTACTTCGTATTGATCCCTAAACATCAGCTGTGTGAATCTGTGATGATATGATGGTACATGACTCCTCATGGAGCACCAGCCCCACGGTGACGACAGGAGCACTTTATTACAATTCCCCCCTGATTGGTTCCTGTGCATCTTGGCAGGGTCTAATCTTGTGCCCTCTTTCTCATTATAGTCATCAATGAGTTCTTCATCAGAAATAAATGTGTCGAACGAATGAATACCGGGCTCATGCTCATCCACCCAATCATCAACCCTCCATTTTAGAAAATGCTATCAGATGTACACCTGTTTTCTCTTTGCAGCAAATAGCTGATCCTGAAAATGTGTGGACTCTTACTCCTTGTTCAAGGGCTGTACATCTTGGGTACTACAAGCATACAAAAATTAAGAATCATTTTCTATATATTCAGGCTTCATCAAAGTTCATGACTCGACTGGTTCTTGTATAGTTCTTTTCTGGAGCACTCACAGCACGCCTTATTCACTCATTCATACAGCACTTTCTTCTATTCTGAAGTGCTTTCTATTTGCAATCAGACACATTCATACTGGGATGGATGCACCAGAACGCAACTTGGGGATAATATCTTGCATAAGGATTTTGGCATGCAGATTGGGGCAGCTCGGAATTGAACCACCAACTTTCTGCTCAGCAGATGAGCTCTTACCTCCTGAGCTACAGCTCAGAGGACATGAGATGTCAGAAAGTGTTTGCGGCTCCCAGTGCGGGGTTTTTGTGGAAACCGGGTCCAAATGGCTCTTTGGGTGTTAAAGGTTGCCGACCCCTGGTATAATCGGATCAATAATCACAGTAGCACTCACCATTTAAACATGGTTCAGCTATGGCAAAACTATTTTGCGCTGGCCTTTTACCATTAGAGCTCAAAGAAGAAGAACAATGAACACAACACAATAGTTTCAGAGACAAAATCTTTGTAAATGCTAAAACATTCACAAATAGTGTTTGATCCTACAATAAGACAATACAAGTTTGTATTATTGTAGGGTCGACCTTACGACATAAAATACCTTGAGGAGACTATTGATGTGATTTGTGTATAAATAAAATTAAAAATCAGTAAAAATTGTCTGAATTTGGTAGAAGACTGTTCTCTGGACAGAACTACATCTATAAAAACAGCTATTTTAATAACCTATAACCAAAATTAAAACAGCAATATAATAGAAATATATATCTCAGATAAACCTTTATTCTTCTAGACAAAACAAAATGAACAAGCCTGAAGTGAGTGCTGACAAATAGCACAATGGTGGTATAACTGAGAGGGTTAGAGTCCAAAAGCCCTTTTGACCCACCCTGCTTCTGGTTGTCGTGGCCTCTGCCTGCTCCCTCTTTTCTTTCTCTCATTCACTCTTTTCTGATGTGAATGTGTGTGAGGTGGTGTCCCTTATAATGTATAATGTATCCTTAACCACTCATACTCACACATAACAGGATGTGCTTTTCACTCACTTGCTGCCAGCTAAATAGTACTTAGCTCAGGCTTAGCTGTGCTTCTTTTTTTTTT
>NW_005187601.1:537066-538385 GCF_000239375.1 Pundamilia nyererei
TGGTCACGTGACTTTTGCCAAACGAAGCAAGCCTCGACACAGTGCTTCTGAACCAGTGTGTTGTTTTTTTTGACACACGCTCCGGAGCGTCAGCTTCAAGCGGGCCATCACTAATGTTTTGGCCCCCCAGTCCTGCACGTGGGTCCAGCCACTGACAGCCACACAACTCATCGTGACACTTTGAGAGCTCTGTGAGGAAGAGCAGTCATGTATTGGTGATACCATTCTTGTATTCAGGGTGCTGAGCCTTGAAAATGGTGTCGTCATTCAGGGTGGCAAGGCGTGAAGTTGTACCACAGCACCACGGGCCATCACTATGTTTTACACTTGCAGGTGTACAGTAAGTGCCATCCATCTGGTCTTTAGTTTCCCCCCTGCCTTGGTCTTGTTGTAGAATGTCAACAGTTGGGCTTTTTTCCTTTTTCGGATATTTTCATCCATCATTTTGTCATGTCCATACATTGCATAGCAGAAGTGTGTATCACAAACCCTGAAGATCTTTGGGTCATATTTGACGGGCTTGTTTGGCCTCTGTGTAAAAATCTGAACCTCCCAGCTGTTCGTCCACAGTGACACAATTATTGGGGAAAAATCGCTGTCCGGTTGCTGAATGAAGGTTGTCTCTTATTTCTCGCTGTGTAAAATGGTCTTCTTAAACAGTGGCACTCTTTGTGGTCCACAAAATATATATTTCTGACAGTCACGGTTAATAAGGATCAAATGCTCCCATGAAATTCAATAGGACATGAATGTGGCTCATTTTTGACACACTTATGAAAGTTTGGGTTATTATCACAAAAATACAAGCTGTGGAAGAGAGACGGAGATTAATAACAACTTGGAACTAAGTGCTGAGACTGAGGAGTCTACTAAAACATCCTGTGCTGGGGCTTAGTGTTGAGAGCAGTTTACTAATAAAAGCAGACCCCCCACACTCTTTTAAGAGGTTGAAAAAGTCAAAAATCCCTTGTTGTGAGCTCAAACTGCTGATGGCCTGTATCATTTGAGCCTACATTGACTAGCACCCGAGAAGTAATGAATGGAAAGCATTTCAGCAGTGCAGGGACTTCATCCAGGATAAGAGGGACTGGGAGTGGCGTCTTGGAAACACTGTGTGACTGCATTAGAGAAAGCAAATATTTCTAACAATAGAGTCACCCACTATAGAAGTGGCTGGGAAAAAAGGGGGAAAAGCAGGTAAAGGTGTGTGTGTGTTCATATAATAGCAAAGAGCTTGATGTCGTAAACCACCACCTCTGAACAACCATCTTTGAACAGAGGCGGTGGTTTACGACACCAACTGTCTGCCATCTATAATC
>NW_005187601.1:539157-540294 GCF_000239375.1 Pundamilia nyererei
ACAATTTAATCCCCACATTTGTGAAAGAAAAGCAAAACACTTTTTTGAAAAGTCTGTAACAAAACCATCAAATCTGATCAAGGTTATTTAAATGCTGCAAAAGAAGAATGGATTGGAATAGAAAAAAATACATATAGTTCCTTAATTACTAGGGGGAAATTATGAATGATGCTCATAGTGAGTGAAAAGTAAACTGAGTGCATTTTTTGGACAGAGATTTACTTTTAATGTGTATGTATAATACAATACAGATACATAAAAAATACTCCCAAAACACAATAAATTATTACAAATAAATTATGACAAAATATTAATGAAAACTATAAAAATGGAGGCAACTTTGCCTGTGTTAGAATGTATACAATGTATGAAAAAATCTTTACTGCAGATGCTAATTTTACTAATTTAATAAGACTAATTTTGTGTTGTAAGATTTATGAGTTTCATGCTTTCATAGTGGTCCTTAGGAGAGCTTGACATTTTTATCAGGTGGTCCACATTGTAAAAAGTTTGAGAAACACTGATAAGTGTATGTGTGCTTTTGGAAAACATTTACAGCTGCAGTACAGAATCTTTGAAACAAGCTTAAAACATTTTTAAAATATAAACAGAGCATCTGCTTCTCTTTACAGCTCCTCACTCCACCAGGGCTGTTTGGCGCTGATAGTGTGCAAATGTGATGTACGTACTGCGGCAGTCATACAGATAACTGGACGGTCCAAAAGTTGGCCTACCTATTACTGGCTGAGGTTTTAGTAGAGTTGTGGCTGATTTTATGTTGGAATGTTGTTAAAGAGGGTCAAAAATGTTTAAACCCAGTTTGTTTTGCAGATTCTGTACAGCAGCTTTAATATAGGGACAACACAACTTCCAGATTGTGAGTAAAATCAGGTTTTTTCTCTTTGTCAGTTTAACAGTTTCTGTTGTCCCTGTCTGTTTGCTTACCTGGTTCTTCCTGACCTTGTACTTTCTCTCCCCTCTTTCCTCTCTCCCTCTTTGGACTGACAATCATACACAAATAGATTGTATTCAATTAGATGAAAAATTACATTAATATGAAAAAAATTCTATTAAGATCACTAACAAAAAGTCCTCTCTCAGTGTACTTTCAACCAAAAGGCAAATAACCAAACCACA
>NW_005187601.1:542782-546660 GCF_000239375.1 Pundamilia nyererei
AAAAAAAAAAGTAAGAAATCTTTGGGGGTGCTTTGATTCATTTTTGGGGGTGCTGAAGCACCCTAACCCTGCTGAAGCACCCCCAAAAATGGGCTAAAATCACCCCTGGTCCAGATGCTTTTCTTTCCAAGCTCCTATAACACATAAGCATTTTATATAAAAGGGTGAACATTGCCAAATCCATATCCTACCCGTAACCCTAACCCTGACACCACATGGACTGAGAGGTTAGATAATCAGTAGGGTTTCTTGTTTTGCCTAATAAACTGATTAAATGTGTTTTTTAGCAGCTCTGTGTAATCTACTGACAAACAGACAAATAGAATTGAAGATGCTTGCATTATTTTTACACATCAGCATGTGATGTTTGACAGACTATTTGGCTTCCATCAGTATCACAACACATCAGTATAACTGGTAACAATTTATCTTTCAATGTATCCATTTTGAACATTCTTTGTATCTAAGCCATTTTTCCTTCTCTTTCAAGTTCCTGACTACAAAGCTGTAATCTGTTCCTCTTTAACTTCCCTTTTGCGTCTAAAGAAGCTGATAAAAAAGCTTTCATGTTCCAGACTCTTTGTCTTCATTTCTTTTAAAGAGTTTTGTTTTGTTTTTCTTCACTAATAGATTAGTACATTATTGTAATTTTGTTTGTAACCTTTTGTTGTTTCTTTTCTTAATTTGTGTCTTTTCCAGTGTTTTTACTTAATTTTTGCTCCTGTAACTTTGCACTGTCCACTTTCTGCTGTAACAAAACACATTTCCCACGTGTGGGAAGGTAAGATAAAGGTTATCTTATCTTATATCTTATCTTTGGGGAATTATTCCATATTGTTTTGTATGAATGTTTGCGGGGACCACCACAAAAACAAACTGGTACATCTCAAGGGGTATTTCCTGCACTCTTTGGAATAACTACACTCACTTTCTGTCAGGAAACATTCTGGTGATAGTTGGCTTGTGCTCTATTTGGGGGGCCCTTATCTCTTCACTGTGAAAGAACACATAAACACATGTACAGGAAGATATGTGACAGTAATGCAGACAGGCAGCTGTGCTCTTATAAAAAGGTCACGGCCTTTGAAGAGCAGGAAGGAAAATAAACTAAACCTGTCCCATAAATTTAGATTTGCTGTGCTTAATACATTAGTAGTAATACGGATGCGGCAGTCCAATATGGTGGCCAGTCAAACCGGTTTGAAAACCTGTTTGACAGGTTTCGTGCGTGTACGCACGTGTACGTTACTAATTGTGTTTCAATGACACTAATTTTGTGATTCTAATGTCTCAGGATGCTGTGATGCAAGAATTTTATCTAAAAATGTTTCAAAAGGGAATTTCCTCTGTACAGGGTTTCATAGTTTCAGAGCCTGTTAGTTTTAACACAGCAGATGGTCGCAAATAACATTCAGCCCCTTTAGAAAATTAACGCTATTGTGGTACTTCTAAAACACGTTGCACAGGATCTCGTCTTTTGCCCGAAGCAGTCAGTATCATTCTTTCAAAGAAATTGCGTTTTAATCAGACTCATTTTGTGATTCTGATGTCTCAGCATGCAGTGATGCATGCATTTTATTTTAAAAACGGCACAAATGGGAATTTCTTCTGTACGGGTAATTTCAGCCTTCAGGACTGTTCACAAGCGTTTAATCAAACCACTAGTTTTAATTTAACTAGTTTTTACGCATCTACTGGGGTTTCTTTCACGGGGTGATGCGATCCTTTTATTTAAAAATAGAGATTTTGGAATGTTGAACTAAGAGGGAGACAGAGCCAGCTAGTTTTTTAACACAGTGGATGGTCGCAAATAATATTTGTAATTTATTTGAACAAATCTAGGGAGACATATCTCCTTTTTAGCTTCAGGGACACATATACTTCACACACCTTAAACTAGATGTTAATGTTCTTAAAGTTAACACGCTCATGTTACCATTGCGTATTTCTAAAACACAGGTTTAAAAAAAAGGAGATTCGTCTCCCTAGATTTGTTCAAATAAATTATATAACTATATAACTATTATATAACTAACATCATAACTTTGATGCATAATACAAAGAAAAATGTACAAGAAATAGTTCACATCAACTATGCAAGAGTTGTTCGGAATCTCAAATGTTAACGTACACTTACTGATTGTACATGCGTACATGCTCTAGTGTAGGTGCTCTAAAGACACCCTGACTGAAAAAGAAGCGTTTGGAGAAGCTGTGCTGTCACTTCACATATTGTGAAGTTTTCTGTCTTTTCTTTGAGAAAACACAGAAGTCATATACTCCTTGCCATGCCAATATTATGTCTGTAATGCACACAGACAACATATGATATAAAAAAAAAAAGAAAAAAGAAATGGTGAGCTTAACAGTTAAGGTACAGCCCCCCCATACAGTCCATACATACATTGTCATAGATGTAAGAGCACAGAAAAAGGGGTAATAATAAATACAGCCGTAAATGTTAATTGAGTCTTTTTATTTTTCTAAATTCAAAATTACTTTCTGTCCACCATGTGTGTGGCTAACAGTCTCACTAGCAGGTGACTGATGTTGTAATTTGGTATGTAGAAATAAAAGTGAATTGAAACTTCTGCTGTACAGTTTAATAGGAGGGCCTGTGATCACACAAGAAAACAACTTAAAATTCTGTATAACCCTCCCTGGAACAAATCCAGCAAAAGCTACTTCTAACACGCTTTTTATTTCTGATCAGTGTCTAAAAGCACCATTAAATAAATTTGCTCCTGAATCTATAAAAGTAATTCCTGTTGTATAAATTCACACCAAAAAACCAAAATACATACCAGGGTGATAAACAGAATGAACACGTTATTGTCTGCAGGTTACCGAGAAGTTGTTCTGAACCTGTCTCCCAGAATACGATATGATAGTGCTGTTTTATCTCGGATGAAAATTTGTCAGGTGAGTTGTCTAACAAGATCCTTACTCTGGTAGGCATTTCCTTGAGCCGCTGTTGTAGTGATTTGGCCCATTATCATTAAATTGAAGCACACAACGCGTGTGTACAGAAAACCGATTAGGTGGGTACATAGGGTAAGTCCTCATCTTCAACCCATAGTGGTTCGGGTAATTTCTCAGGGACTTGGAAGGGTGGCCATGCCCAGTCTACCTCATCAATGTTGGGGGAGTCGTCGAAATACAGAAAATCTTCCTCATCGTCGGTGTCCGTAGTCCAGAGTTGTGGTGGTGAGGGGCCTGTGCTCCACTCTGACGCTAGCGAATATGGTGCGTCTTCAACCCATTCTTCAAATGTAGGGTTCGTGGATGGACCTTCAGAGACTGGTGTTTGGTCAGCGTCCATGATACAGTCGTTTCTGTTACTGATGGCGGTGCGGCTTTTACCAAGTTCTGGCACTTTGATTTGTTTGAGCAGTAGGGCCGTAAGATGTCGTCGTTTGCTGGCCTGTTCTCCCCAACTCCTAAAAATCAACCTTTTGTTTTAGAAAAAAAGAAAATAGTTTGAATATCCTATAATATCCAATGATATCCTATTTTTAAAAAAATACAATAATAGCCTTGTTTTACGTACCGTTTACGATGTCCATGTTATAAAGAACGATGTTAGCGTTGATGATTGGTAGAAAACGGTGTGCTCCGCTGTGGGATCCTGGTGCAAAAATGGCTAAGAGAATCGGGCTCTGAGGGCGTTTTATATAGGCTGGGTGTTTCCTAACACTTACATCACCACGGACTGCCATTTGGCTTTTTTCTACCTTTAAAACCCGGAGAGCAGCCAAATGGCTTTTAGCTAAGCTTTAGCTCCACCAAGTGGAAGCTAAATTGGCTAGTCATTCATATGTATATTAGGTTGTTACCTGGGAATTCTGGAGGGAGGGGAGTGGGGGTGTGTGATTAAG
>NW_005187601.1:557584-559979 GCF_000239375.1 Pundamilia nyererei
GCAGCCTGGGATCGAACCACCGACCTTCTGATTAGTGGCTGACCTGCTCTGCCACCTGAGCTACAGTTTTAATATCATTGTTTTGTATAGAGGGCAGTAAATAGTGACTTACTTAATCTGATGGTGAAATGCAGCAATTAACAGTGAGTCTTTGCCCTGCATTCTCTCTTTGAACCAGCTGATGATCATGTTTTTGTGGATGCTTCACAGCGATGTAAATAAGCCATTGAGCTCTGGCCAAGAAAAGGCCAAGAAAAATGCCCAACGGATTTATTTTTCCAAGTGGATCATTATTGGTCCACTTGATTGATCTTTATAGACATGACTGGGGGACAGGAAAGGGGAAAGACAAATAGACAACAGAAGCTCAAGAAAAACAGAGGGGAAGAGGGACAGTGAGAAAAGACATTAAAAAGTCCACTGGATCACCTGCTGGGAAAAAAGAGAACGTCACAGTAGGGAGACCACAGCAACAACCTAGATAACTATAAGTAACAGTAAATAATAATTATTGATGTTACTGAGCAGCACGCAAGACCAACCATGCACGGTATGCTTTAAGGCAGCAGCTATAAGGAAGATATAGTTTGTGTCTGTGCACACCTATGTGAACACCTGTGTACATGAACACGCATGTATTCAAAAGGTTTCTCCGTATAACTATCTGATAGAGGGTGTGGGGAGCCATAGCCCTGCCCCCCAGGACATGAAGCAGGCATGGAGGAGATGCCGGCCCCAGACATCTAGAAGCCCCTCAAGCCCCCCCAAAGCAAAAAGACATTTTTGAAAAATTATTGCCCCTGAAATCTAAAAACTGTTTGTGTCAGCTTTAGCAGCAAGCACTACAATCGAGTGTTTGAGTCCTTCACAGGACTTCTTTACATAATTGTTTTAATTCAGCCACATTGGAGGGTTTTCCTGTATGAGTGGCTCATGCAAAAGCATCAAAATCTAATTTAAGCCTGGACTTTGATTAGGCCACTCCAAAACCTTTGGGGGTTTTTGGTTTTGGCTTTTTAAACCATTCAGAGGTGGACTTGAGATGTCATCATTGTGCACAGTTTGTTTTCCAAGTTTTGTGCAATAACCATCCCAGATAATCAGTAAAAAGGGAATAGATGGATCGGAGAGTTCCCTTTTACTGTTACCTGCAAGAAGCACTAAAAGCTCCTTGATTAGGCTGAAAACTCTTGGGTTAGGCTTAGAAAAAAAATGCAGTTTTGGTTAAAATGCACCCTTAGTGCTGCACTTTGAAAAAAGATGCTGAACCAGTGCATTTAAATGTGACGCAAAGGGTCTTTTCTAAGCATTTTTTATGACATGTTGAAAATAACAGACGCACTGAAGCAGAAAGCTGGTGTTTAGATGCTAACATGAAATGACACAGGCAGGGTGTTGTGTTAAGGATGATTATTACCATCTGGGCAATGAATCTGCACATTTACAAAGCATATGGATATCCATAAATACAGCAGACAAAGCTGAAGGCAGTGAAAGGGATACATAAGAATGAGACGATACTGAAGCTGAAGCGGTGTCCTTCTCTTTATTGTTATTTTTCCTCTTCTGAGTCTGTGAAATGTAATGTATGTCATGAAGTGGGTGAAGCCGTTTGCTTAGAACATTGCTGAGGCACTGCCATCATGAAAACTGCATCAGTAGAAAACTTTGCTTGTCCATGTCAATCAATCTGGTTGGATATTAGGAATTTTGATCCCTGATAAAATATGAGGGAAGAGGAGGGGACGAAAACTCCACCCTGTCGTAGAAAATCTGAAACATTCTGACCATTTACAGGGAAATAACTACTCAAACTGTGTTTTAAAAGCATATGTCAGAAACATTAATCTACATTGTATGTTTGTGGCTTTTTCTGTCATGGAGAAGAGCAGCGGTACCCATATTGAAATTCACAGCAGTCACAACGGCTGCAGAAAACCCAGCACAGCAAGACATCAAGTCCAAACATGCAAAATAATGTTTCACACCATTTCTGTACAGTAATCTACCTCTCACCAAGCAACTGCCTCGGGCCACAGAGCTGTAGGTCCATTGGGTGTTAATGGATCTGTGCTAACTTAATTTAGCAATGAATTTCAATCAAAAAACCTCACAGCAAACCTGAGTGTAGCTGGTATTTTACCACAGCTGCAGACACACATTGAACACTGTTCGAGTACCAGAAACTGGGGGCTAAAAGGAACACAACAAATTCTACTGGAGGCTGTAGCAGCTTAATATGGATTATGTTCACTTGTAATTTTATACATACACACACACACACACACACACACACACACACACACATATGTAGATATATATATAGATATATAGATATTAGGGGTGCAACGATACTCGTATCGATATTGAACCGTTCGATACAGTGCTTTCGGTT
>NW_005187601.1:578845-587293 GCF_000239375.1 Pundamilia nyererei
CTGCTGCCACCAAATGTGGTAGGACTCGACTTAAGCGGTCAAAGAAGTGCAGGAGACTGATGCTGTCCAGTGTAGCAAGTGATTTATTCACCATTCTGTGGCCCAACAATATTTACAAAGAAACAAATAAGAAACTCAACTCTATAATTAACTCAGTTCAAATAAACATAACTGAACTTAAATCAACAGAAATTAAGGTCAAACTGCACACAGCTACACTGACCTGAATCTTTCCTTCTGAAACACCTGAGTTAGTCTGCTTAAATAGTCCCCTTAATCAAACACTTTCTCCTCTGGACTATTCCATTCAGTAGGTAGGTGAGATGAACATGATTATATTCATCCTCTACTACTCCTCTTGACTGGCAACATAAACTCTGGTGTAATCAATACATATCACAACATTAAATCTATTTCTTTATAAACCCTTTAAAATCAACTTTATTAAATTAAAAGAATTCTTCCCCTCCTGCCCTTGGTCTCTTCCTGTGACCTCAGATGAACCCAGAAGGTATAAAGCAGGAAGTAAAACTACATTTCCTCCTTTTGCTTCTGCAAGACAGGTAGGTAAGGTAAGTTCAAAACAATACCATTTAACAGTTGAAATAAAGAACATGTTAACTTAACAAACTTGTATGAATTGATTTAAACCAAGATGTTATATTATATAATCTGTAAAAGTGCAGAACATAAACAAACCCGGGATAGTAGATGTTTGCCTATTGCAGATTACATGTGAAATATGGTTAAATCAAAACAAGAATGTTAACTAAGAATGTAGACAAATGGTCTTCTCACCCACTTTGTCACACATAGATTAAACAAATGATGTGCAGGTCAGAACAGTGATTTGATTTCCTAGCTGACAGCTTCTTTTTGTTTGTCAGGTTAGATTACTTGGCAGTCTGTGTGCATGTGCTGACTGTCCAGCTCTGTCCATCCAGGTATTTTCTTTTGCTTTGATCTCCTATAATTGCACAACAACCGGACCTGCGGCTAATTTAGAACCACGCATTAATCCAACGTGCGTGTTGTTGAATTGTGTGAGGAAGCTCAGACAGGCACATGCAAACTTCACACAGCAGGCTCCTTGCCAGAAATTAGGGATCGTCTTGCTGTGAGCCAGCAGTGCTGCCCATTATGCCACTTTATAGCTGTTATTCTAAGTAGAGGACATTACAGTGCACATGGCAGCGATGAGTCTGAGAAATTGTGGTAATAACAGGTCATTTGGAAAAGTGATTCCACTTCAAAGGAAGCAAATCCAAAGTTAATTATGGCATCTAACAAGTCACTTTGAAGACACTGCATGTCAGTAAAATGTTCACAACACAGACTAAAATGACCTTTTCTGACAATAGCAGATATTTTTGTGACACATAAAGAAATAATTGAGCAAATTATTAGTTCTTTCAGACACCTGAATAAAGCACTGCCAGAAATGCAGCAGATCAGCCGATCTCATGCATTGTCTGATTGCTACCGAACACCAGCTGATAACTGCAGAGTTCAGATTTCCTCCTTTTTACATTTGCATTGCTTTACTGAACACAAGCCAAAAGCAGAATTACAATTTCAGGAAGCAATATTTCATTACAGGTTCAGCCTTTTCAAATTTCCTTTGTGCACATAAACAGTCAAGGAAAAAATAATTGCAGGAATTGCCTCTGACTGGCTCTCTAGCTGTGGATACTTTTGAAATTCATCCAGTCGGCCCAGTTTACAGCAGCTGATGTCAGAACAGTGCACAGGTGTGGAAGCTCCAGCAACACTTGTGACATAAAGATCAACTTTATATCTCAGTTTCCAGCCTGTGGCCTTCGTTTGCTTGTTTTCACACCAGTGCAGGCTCTACAGGGTCACCACCAGCTCTGTGTGGTGCATGCAAGCAGCTCACTCTTCAGATGACTCTGATATACAACTGAAAGCAACGTTTTAAATATGCTGTATAATTAACTGCCAAGTACTTAAGTAAAAGTGCTTATGTGTCACTACAGTTGGGTTTAGTCATCAGACGCACTCATTTTGTATGAGTGCAGTTAAAGTACATGTATTGTAGTGTTTGCAGAACGTTGTACAACAACTCTTTGTACTATAACCACGAGATGAGAATAAAACTATGAATTAAAAAATGTAGAGATGCTTAAATTCTCTTTCAAACAACTTTTCTGCTGATGAAAGATGGAAGAAGGTACTGTAGGTAAGATGGCTGATGCCACGTTCTGATATGGTCTTTGTAATCCATTGTTTCAGTTATAAATCTGTTTTCTAGTCTCTGTGATTTTGGATATTCATTCGTGGATTTCGTCGTATTTCCTTCTTGTTGTTTAACGAGCGTTTTCCCTTTTCATTGGCTTCTTGTAACACCCCCGGCTGTTTGTTTGAGTTTCTTCTTTGTTCCTCTTTCCTTTTTCTTCGTACTTTATTTTGAAGCTTCGTTCTTCATGTGCCTTTCAACATTTTTGCTTCTGTCCTTTCTATTCATTGTTTCCTTTTTCTCATTAGTCTCTTATCGGCTGCACCTTTTCCTTCTCCTTGCCTTCTCTTCGCACAATGGAAATTGCCCATGCATTTACATTGTGCTTCATTTCCTAGGTCAAGTAAGCTTTTGTTTGCGTCTCACACTAGCTCTCTCTCACACACACATTTTTAAAAAAACTGTTGCAGAGCTCAGTGAGTTTTAAGCTTGACTGTGCTCTCTAACGCCTTACAACTTTGGTATTTAATAAAAGCGATTTTCACAGAGGCCACTGTTGGAGTTCTTTACCTGGATTAATAATCATACCATGTGTAAAGTACTTCACCTCACCTCTTCAAGTAGAACAGTCTACCCAATGTCCTAAGACATGTTTTTCATTGCAACAGCCAAAGAACTGACTCTTTTGTTATTGTTATTAAAATTATTATTATTATTATTTAGGAAATATAGTTAGACTTTCATGTTTAAGTGTCCAATGCACCAAAACCTTTTTCATGTGTATGGCTGATTTCTATTTTTTATAACTGCTAACTGCACAGGGATGAATTTGTTTATCATTTACTCATTTAAACTGTATTAATGCAAAACATTTTGCATTATTATAAGTGTTGCATTGAGTGACTGGTGAGTGTTGTTGTGTGGATGGACAAATTAGCAAATTTGAGGCTTCAAACCAGTTGACAAAATCATAGGAATGTCACAGTGCCTGTGTGTAATTATTCTACAAAGTGTCGTCCCCAGTTTGCCCCAGCTGAACCTAAATTGTATTTGCGTCCCCTTGTGTTATTGCTCTAACCTACTACCCAGCCTAGGATTTATGTAAAAAACAATTTCTTTGAGAAAATATGCAAAAATCTCTGCTTTTTTCTGGCATAAGATTAATCACTGTATGTTTGAAATACCTTGGGAGCAAGCAACTGTGCTGCAAAGATATAAAGCAGTGTATAATAGTCCTGCTTTTCTCAGATCTTATCTCTAAAATCACTGCTGTCAGCACGTTTACGTTTTCATCTGTGTATAAATTTCTTCAAGCACCGAGGACAAAGAGCAGACATCTGGACATGCTATATGATGTACGGTTGGATGAGTTGGGGGTCTTGAGCTCATAGCCAGAGAAGACCATGTTGCTATGGTAACTAATTAACCACACTGAGAGGGAGGTCATGCATGTAGCATTAGATCTCTGCTAAGATGCTTTAGTGGGCCATTTCAGTATTTGTAATAAACCAACTGTTAGAGGAGCACAGCTTCTTATACAGGACGTAATAGAAAACCAAGGTCAGAATGGAGAGTTATTTAGATGACTGGATCACAGGTTTCTGTGTATAATGGGACTGGTGACTTGTAGTAGAGGAGTTACACAAAGGGAAGCAGAAGAGAAAGAGGAAGAGTTGAGAGAGGCATGACCAGCTCTCGAGAGAATGGCAGGCGGGGTGTCTGTCAGGACATGTCTGCAAGCGAACCCAATTTCACATGCAACTAAAGGCAGTCTGAAAGTTTAGAACAGCGCGAGGCTGGATCACAGATGACCTGACAGACACACACACGCACGACAATCTGCAGCACAGACGAAATCTCCATCGAGCTGTTCCTCTCTGTACAGCAGAAGCAGACCTAATTGCAAAGTGGGACATTATATAGGGCACACTGGAAAAAATGTTGGGCTAAAAAGAGAATAGGAGGCAAGCGGGAGCGGTGCGGTACAGTCCTACAGAGTCCAAACAACACAAGCACTCTCACTCACCCCTGACATTTACAGCGTGGGCCCAAAGGTGCTCCATGGTGTCAGCATCACTGTCATTACCATTATCATCAAATATGATGCTGTTAGGGTTATATTGTTGGATTGTCATTTATGCTTGGAAACATATACTCATTTATGCTTTGAAGTATATAATCGTTTGTAGATGGAAAGAATGTCTCATCCTAGGAGGTCTGCAACAACCCTGTGTACCGTGAAGAGGGGAGTACATTCACTCCTCTTCAGAGGATCACACGCTTCCTAGGGTCATGAGAGAGGTTGTATCTTCTCTTTTGATATGTGGTATAGCAAACACGCCTATATCTGTTTGAGTGTAAGTGAACTGCTGGACTCCCTGGAGCCAGCAGGTCCGGGGAGTCTTCACAGGGTCACATCTGTGCCTTGCCAACAGAGCGGGATAATGCACACACACACACACACACACACACACACGTACATACAGACTGGTACTTTATATGCACGCCTGTATAAGATGTCATATGTTAATGAACTTATGCATATTCATGCAACTACAATAAAGAGCAGTGCTATGGGGGAGCAGACTGAGAGTGACTGGGGTTCAAGCGTCAGGAACAGCGCTCGTCAGTTCTCTCCCTCGTGCACGAGATTACCCAAAGAGTTCAGCCTGGTGTCTAATGCTTTTGCTGTTGTAGTAGAATTGTCTTGCTCGTTCCAGCAATAGGTCTGTGCCAGCAAACCTATCAGATGCACATTTAAAACTCCCTTTATCCTGACTGATTGGTTCATAAATTGCATTAATGTGTTACTTCAAAACTAGTAAAAATCAGCCTGGTATTTCTGCATTATCATTTCATTATTAGTTAATATGCAGGTCTCATTTGTTCATTAGACAGAGGATGTCCTATTACTCCTGTTGTTGTTTTTTCCAGCTTGATATGTGGTTGATTGCTTTGATTGACTGCCTGCGAATTAAGTTTCCCCCGCAGGGACGTTATTGTCTGAATTACACTGATGACTGATTTGCTTACATCACAGGAGTCGTGTGTGGGATTCTTCTCTAGGAGCATAAATTATAGTTTTTTAAAAATCTATTTAAAAAAAGGTTAGTTGATGTTTAAAAGCTTGGCTTTCAAATTTAGCTTGTAATAACTGACAAAACATGACAAAGATTATAACGGTGTAACCGTACTCATAAAACGATGATGCATTATGTAGAGAGAGAGTAGATTTTTTGAAAGACCCCTCCAGTCACCAAGACACTAATGAGGAAAAGAAAAAAGGAAAGCATTACAAACACTTATAGTGCTCATGGTTTGAAGACAAAACATGACTTTGGAGTCTGGTGGTCTTCCACGTCACAGCGTGTCCAAATCCTAAATAAAAGAAACTGGACTCGCTCGAGGTTATTCGAGATGCTTCACCTTACCTTTTCTCCAATAGGCTCCTTCAGTTCTGACTGGTGAGGAGTCTCCAAGCTTTAATCTTCTCCTTGGGTGGTTTGAACCTTAAGATTTGCTACATCTAAGTTACCAAACCACCCAGCAGTGTCTGAACTGCTGCAGTGAAACGGAACTTTTTATGCTGGATTTTTTATCCGATGGTTTTCTATCCTGATACTTTTTGATCATTTCTATTTATTTCATTTACAAAAATCAATTGAAATGAATAATGATGTATGTTGTAATAGATAATAGTGATAATAAACAGCATCAACCATTTCCGCTTTGAACTTACTGACAGCACATTGTTGTTTCTGTTAAAAATCTGAGATGTTTATCACGATGAGCTATGCAATCATGTAGAAAACCATCATTCAACCATCTTCAGTGTAGCTGCAACGTTAGCAACAATTATAAATATATTATACAGTTTTGTACATCACTGCACCAGCGCAGCAGCTAGAGGCTGGACAACACAGTGGCTCACATGCTGGGGGATAAAATGGTATCACATAATGGATAGACGTCCTTGACTTTTTAAACTCAACAAACCTGACAACACCACACTAAAGGTCAATGAAAGTAAACAATTTAGAACGGAAACAACTTAATAGGTAATAAAATCATTAAAACTATTCAAATCATCTATTATCTATTCTGTTGAAAATGTTGAAATTCTAAAAAAAATAAAACATTTTGAAGGAGATATTAATGACATTTAGAAAAATCCATTTTTGTATATATAAAGGAATAATAATGATGATAAAGTTTAAATGACATTTTCACTCGGTTATTTTATGAATATAGCTAAAGGTGCTGAATCGACTGTTTCTCTGGCAGATGCTACATTTACAACGCGGATTTGATTTGTGAAAAATATTTGGTGTAATAATGAATAAAATAATGAAAGTTGTTGTATGAGTTTGTACTGTTTCCACATTTAATCTATTTGTACATATTAACCGGCTTCTGTGTGCGGACAGCAGAGAAAGTATTTCATTGTACAGAGAAATGTTTTTTCTTTGCATGACAATAAATGCTTTGAATCTTGAATTGACCCTTGGTCTGGATCACTTCGAATCCATTTGACAAAACCGTCTTCAAACTGTAGAACACTTTAACGATGTTGGTCAGAGGAGCAGTTATTTAATGTAAATCATTAAAACTGTTCCATAAGCTTTTCCTGGTTGAATTGTCAGCATGAACCGAGGATTCTGAGGCACAAGCTTTTTCTTTGTTGTAAGCTTCAAAGATCACTCAATCCTCAAAACATAGAGGCTACAGCAACTGTTTATTTAGCCAGGAAATAAAAGTAGTGGACGATGATGACTCACAGCAGAAACATACTGAAAAAGATTTCCCTAGACATCTTAACATCATTGAGATTTGGTTAAAAAGGCAAAGATGAAAAGTCATCTCAGGTGACACAAAAGACATCCAGAAAACGTATGTCCACACATCTACACGGGACACTTTCCTTCTCTGTAAACTCTTCAAATTCCTCATATCGTGTTGCTGTAGCACACTCAACAGTACAGAAAAACACAACTTACTTGTACAATAGAATAAACATGATTTTTAAATCTTTGATTTAATTTAATTTAAACTTTAAGAATTTATTTTTAAAAATTCAGTTAGACAAAAGAAGGAGCTCAGTTAAACAGAAATACAAAAAAGTGAAAAGCTTAATAGCCCAAACCCAAATGTGGTGCAATGAGGAGTCTAACAGCTCAGACAGACAGTAGTAGGGTCAGGATCCAGTAATTATCCAAAGCCATTCACCATGTCACAGTTATTTGCATGGCCTCTAAATCCAAACAGCAATTGATCAGTTGATCCAAAATTCTGCAGCAAGGATACTGATGGTGACTAGAAACAGAGAGCACAGTTTATTGAATTGTATTTTAAATCCTGCTCCTCACATACAAGGTCTTAAATAATCCGGCCCATCTATCAGAGCACTTCGCTCTCGCACTGCAGGCTTACTTGTTGTTCCTATTTAAAAGTAGAATGTGTTTATACACACTCACACCCTAAGTGATTAATCATGGTGATTAATCATTAGTTAATGTTCATTTTTGGCTCTCTTACACCACGTATCTTTGGCCGCCCCTCCCTGAGCCTGGTTCTAGAAGAGGTTTCTTCCTGTTAAAAAGGAGTTTTTCCTTCCCACTGTCGCCAAATCACTTGCTCATCGGGGGTCAAATGATTGTTGCAGTTTTCTCTGTTCTCTCTGAATTACTGTAGGGTCTACCTTACTAAAGTGCTTTGAGGCAACTGTTGTTGTAATTATATATATATATACAAAATGAAGTGAATTGAATACGGAACCACTGCGAAGCTTTAAATTTGAAGTCTCTGAAGAAGTGATGCTCCAGGTTAGCGTACTGTTCGTCAAAGGTTTTATTAACATTTGGAAGAATCAGAATTGAATCGACCCCTTTCTTTGTGGTGCCATTGATCTTCTGGTATCAAGAGGATAAAACCAGGGTATATTATAAATCACTGTCGTACCTGTAGAGTCATTGGGGCATTCACATTTCTGCCTTAATGCTCATCAGAAAACACACCGGGAAAACAGGCAAAGTGGAGTTCTTATCCAAGAAAGAAAATCACCTGATGTTAAGCTATCACTCTGACTTTGCAGGTATAATTCCTGCTGAATTGGTGAGGGTGGGTAGATGCGTCTCTAACAGCATCACCATCAACACAGGAGCGCCACAGGGGTGTGTCCTCTCACCACTGCTCTACTCCCTCTACACTTCAGACTGTGTGGCCACCCATGGCTCCAACACCATTGTGAAGTT
>NW_005187601.1:588124-625852 GCF_000239375.1 Pundamilia nyererei
ATAGAATAGAATAGAATAGAATAGAATAGAATAGAATAGAATAATCCTTTAATTGTCCCACAAGGGGAAATTTGGTTGTAATATTGTCTATTCTGTAAAATGGTCAGATTGTTTATTGTTATTTAATTCACTTAATGTACAGAATTCACCTGCTTGCTGCATACATGCCACTACTGCACATTCACCTAATGTATATATTATATATAATGGTGTCAGGTTTCATTTCACTGTGTGTTATACCTGTATAACTATGCATGTGACGAATAAAGAACCTTGAATTACTTTTATGCTTCACAGTTTCACATGGATGCATTAAAATGAAGATAGGATCATTTATTTGTTGAGCGTACCTCACCAAAGCCTACTTGTTCTCTCTCCACCATCACCACGTATCACAGGTGCCCTTGTTCTGCTCTCTCTCTCTCACTCTTTCTCTTGCGCTTTCTCACTCTCTCACTCACTCCAGCTCTGAAAGCACATTAATCATAGCAGTCTCCCACATGTTTTCACCTCTACCTCCTCCCCGCCCCTTTTCTCCTACTCCTCCGGTTCTCTTCCTCTGGTGCTGTAGGCAAGTGGGTCACCGGCAACTGGAGGACTGTTTTCACTCAGGCTGAGAAAGACAGAGATAGGGAGGAGAAGGCTGCAGGAGCAAAACCGAGATGCAGATTTCCTTCTTTTATTAGAACATGGTCGGAGCGGTTTCCTCCAGAAGCCACAAGATTCAAACCGAGCTGACTTTGTGTCAGTCTGACTGTGAAATTTCACCGTCCAGTCTTTAAATGTGGAAATGAATGAGTCATCGTCATCAGTATCAAAATGAAACGTCTACCTCAGACGGGCCACATTTCACATAAAAAGACAAACGTAGTATTACTAAGAAATGTGCCTCTTCAGTAATGAAACATCTGCAGGAAGGCAAAGAAATGTAATCCCTCTGTGATCAGTGTTGTATAGAAGAGCACAATAGCGGTCGTAGATTGATGTCGCACTGAGAAAACTTGGTTCTCAGTGTGGTCCACCCAATCACATATCTGGCCCCGTGACTTAAACAGGACACCGCAGTTTAAAAGATGAGATCCTGTCACAAAAGGGAAGAAAGGGAGAATTCTCCATGAATATTTATGAGACTGGACAGGCCTTCCAGACAATAAATTAGCCACAGTATTGTATTCCACAGCTGAAATAACTCCAATAGAATGAGGAAAATGGGCCAAATTCATGAACAATGGCACATATAAGGACAAGATACAGAACCCACCTCTCTCATCCGTCCCTTCGTGGTTATCTCAGATAATACCAAAGTACAGCGCAGTTACATAAAAGGGTTGTTCCGCACCTTAACAGACTTTGCCATCTAGTGGCCTTATGTTCACATTACATCAAACATCAAAAACGTAAATGAAGAAGCCTGCTGTTAAATGTTACATTCACCACCCACCTTATCAGGTACATCTTGCTACTACTACTGTTAAGTCTTTTTCTTCAAGAACTGCTTTATTGTCAGCAGCCTGACTGCTAATGCAGTGTGAGATAGAATGAATATTTGCTTTCATGTTCACACCAAGTTCTTATCCAGCCATCTCTCTGTCACTGCAGGAATCAAGACTCAGACCAGGTAATATTTTCCCAAACTTCTGCTGTCCAGTGTTGCTGGGTCCACGTGAACTGTACCTCAGCATCCTGCAGGAGAGCCACACAGAGAGCTCTGCTGCTGCTGCTGTAGCTCATCAGTATGGTACCTTGGGAATAATGAGTGGCTGTTTGAGTTACTGTCTGGTTTTCAGCCCATTCTCTGTAAACCCTACAGATAGTCATGTGGGAAAATCCCAACAGATGAGCAGTTTCAAGTACTCAGACCAACACGTGGGACCAAACCATGTCTGAACAACCACTTAAATACCATTTCTTCCTCACACTGATGCTCAGTCTGAACTTTTAACCATGTCTACTTGTCAGGATGCACTGAGTTACTGCTGTGTGATTGGCTGATTTGTTTTCATGAGCAGTTGAACAGGTTACATAAAGAGTCTGAATAGTTTTCAATTCTTTTAGACATATTTTCAGTTATTTTATTTTATGTGTTTTGGTTAAATGAACTAATTAATAAACAACTATAGTAATCAGTTTACTTTGAGATCATTTCAAATGACTTTTTTTGATAGCCCCACAGCCACAGTCATTTCATTGCACACAGTACAAAGGACTGAAAAGACGAGAGTGGAGATGTGCTCAATTCCTCATTGGAGTCTGGTTCAGGGTCCATGAGCCAACCCTCATTAGAAGAGAGGGACTCTGCCTCCTGAACCCAAAACAGGTGGTGGTTCCAGATGAGAGAAGCCTGATAGTTAAAAGATTTTAACCTTTAAATATACTGACCCCCTCCACTTCTTCTCGACTTTGTTCCCAGGCTTTAGAAAATCTAGCATGTGATAAGACATTTTGGCCAATCCCAGGTAAACCAGATCACATGAGCAGTCCAAAGCTGGGGTTAAACTGGGATGGGGGTAGTGAGGAAAGATAGCGGTGGAGTGCGATGAAACAACATGACAATGTGAGCTCCAGGAATTACTCTTAGTGGAAACAAGCAGTTTGCCTGTGCTACTCTGGGGTGTGTTACGGTTTGTGGATTTAGAAGCATTCATTCTACAATATATCAGGACACATTATGAGCTATTATGGCCGATTTTGATCCTCTAGCATGTAAAAAGCATGGATTAGATAAAGTATGGCAAGTAATTCTAAACAGTGTCACTTAGTTGTTTTAGTAGCAGTAGTAGGCCGACAGCCTGCTCTGTGCAGTAAGATGCTGCCTTTAAATGATTCCTACTCTCAGACTGTGGATCTGCTCCTTATCAGCAGTGAATTAAGTTTCAGTGAAGCATTGTTCCTGGTTGGCCAGCAGAGGCTTGCACCTAGCATACATTACCAGCCTATACAGTAACTGAGTATAGGATCTGTAAGACTAGTACTGTCATGTTTCTTTGTAAAGGAAATGGTAAAGACTGCACATCATAAATATTAATATTTTACTCCTTACCTGTTAGAAGACAGCGTGCCTTTACTCTGTTTATTTCAATAAAATGTTGAAATGTCACATTAGGGTCCAAAACAACACCAAAGACCAGAGGCAGTGCTCAGACTGCATCTTGCTACTTCAAAGCAAAGTGGGCTCTGTTCTCAAGACTGCTACAATTTGAATGTTTTGCTCTTTGACGTTCGACTATCCTTAATTTGGATGGTGTCAGTGGCCATGTCCATCTTTCATATACAGTCTTTGGGCTGATTTAGTGAGTCCTTAAAGACGCAGGACAGCCTCTAATGTGAAACCAGAAGATATACAGGCTACAAAGTGGACTTTTACATTACAGTACTCAACCCTCAAACAACAGCACTGACTGGACATGTTAGAATTGATACTTCTGCTATTGTTAAGAGGACGCATGCAGTGAGGGCTTTGGCGTTTATTACTCTGTCTTGATTGTTAACTCCACCTTTTGTTATTGCAGTGGACAAATCACCACAGATTTAGTAAAAAACAATTCATGTGGGCAGAAAACTTCAATGAGCTTTATTAAAGTCCGTTCTAGATGGTGAAAGGCGATCAGAAAAGGTTCTCCCCGACACAGTATTGCACGACATCAAGCCTCATGAGCCTCAAGGCCAACTGCTTTGCTAACGTTTAAAAATAGAGGCAGTAGAGAAAATATGCCATCTGAACATTTTTCAGTAGTTTACCTTTTTATAAATAGATTTCGGTCACTGTTCGTTGATTGAACCTTTTATATACAGATACTTATAACACAAACATGTGCAGAACTGCATTTTTCAACAAAAATGCATCAACTAACAAGCCAGAAAACAGATCCTGACGCTCATTTGCACTGTTTGTGTTTTTTTAGTTGAACCTACACAAAGAGAATTCTGGCTTGTTAGTCGAAGTTATTTTAGAAAAAAAAATTCTTACCAACCTGTTTTTAACCTCTGAACAATCAAGAAGAAATTTACAGTCAATAAACATCAAGCAGACAGGATAAAAATCATATGTACAGAAATGTGACATACTGTACAGCGTGCATGTGTGGATGCAGACATAAATACACTTAAATACAAACAACTCGTACCTGCTACTGCGTTGCAGTACAATTTCAATGGCACACCATGATACTGGCGTTAACTCGAGAATATTATGTCTCCCACTAGCTTTTACAGGCATGAGGGTGCTCGCCAAAGTAACAATACAGACACCTTTGGCTTTACAGTTTAAAGGGAACAGAGTGGGAGAGGTGTAGTGCTTCGGAGCTTCCACAAAATGATTACATACACATTTGGAGTTTCAGTGCATAGTTTAAACTCAGCATTTTGATTATGTGATCGTGTGCAACACACGAACTCAGGCAAACAAGAAAAGCAGCAGCTGGTGTGTGCAGGAGATTTCTTAGTGTTAAGTACGGGTGTATATGGCTTTCTGCAAACTGTGCAGCTTTTCCACGAGGGTCACATCAAACAAACTCTTTTCTCGTCTCCTGTCCAGTGTGGCTCTTAAAAAATGAAAGAAAAGAAATTGAAGGCAAGCAAAGCCAACGGCTTTAAGGCTTGGTCTACTTACAAACATAAGAAAACTTAAATCAGATGCAAACAAACTGTCGTCCCCGCCCCCCCATTACCATTACATTTAAAAGAGAACAATGTGTCAGTTTCAGGTTTTACTGTGTATGCACAAAGTTATTCACTGAAATCTCTGTTAGCTTTCATATGTACCCTTCAGCCAGTTTGTGTTTTGTCCAGGAACGACTTTGCCTACAGGGTTCCAGTGAGGCACATGAGAACGAGCACATGTACGGTGAACAAGTAAGCCAGAAAGAAATATCGAGAGCGAGTGCGACTCGTCAGCAGCCTGGAGAAGTAAAGGCTCCGGCCTCGGAGCCACCGTCGACACGCCACCATCCCTCCTTTCACCTGCGAGGAGAAACAGAAGCAATCAAAGAAATGCTTACATTTGCACTGGAGAAGCTCCAAACACGGCTTTAGTGCACTGGCCCGAATATATGGTGACCCTAATTAAAAGACTAACAAGACTTATTGGGGGCAAGAGTCCTCGTCATTAAGCCTTTTCTGTAATGGGCCACTGTAGGCAAAGTAGAGCAAAGAAAAATGTATCTAAAACTCTTTATTTGATCTCAATGACGTTCTAAAAATTCTCAGTCTCAGACAGTTTGATCCATATGTACTCCATTTTCTTATTTGTTTTGCATGTGCAATAAGTGACAGTTTTCACATCGCTGTGGAGGAATTTGTACTCATCCTCAAACCACACTGGAGAGTTCGGAGCATAATGGCCGGTTTATGGTCACGGCAAAACATCCCAACTGAATTTGAGTCCGGACTTTAAGCAGGCCACTTCAAAACTATAACTCTGGTTACTTTTTTTGTTAGTTTTATGGGGGGTGCGAGTTCACAGGGTCGGGCAGGATAATAAATGTAATCACCTTTTAAAAACTGCATTTTGTATTTACTCAGGTTATCTTTGTCGAACATTAAAACTATTTTCCACAGCACATCCATACATTACAAAGCTACATACAAATAAGTTTCCATACTTTTCTTTCATAATAAAAAGTCTGTCACACTCACCCCTGTCAGGCTCACTTTTCACTGATCTTTGTGTTTCATTATCGCTGCACAGACCTAAACAGCCACTATGAACTTGTTTTCTCACGTCATCGATTTATATGACTACTCCACAACAGCAGTAAGGTTACGCTGTCAAACACACCGTTCTGCAAAAGCCAACTCGAAAAAGCTGTGTCATAGATTCACGCTGGATCTGTACAGTAAGCAAATCAAAGGAAAATAAAGTGTACCGAGTACCTTTCGAGTTATGAGAGGCTGGTTTGGGTTGAGAGTTAGAGCTTCCCACTCCTCTTCAGCTTCCATCTCGATGCTGAAGTCTCTGTGACTGTCCCTGGACAGACTGGAGGCAGCACTGCACAACAAAAAAACTCATTAAAGATCTGCTGTGTTGACGAATAAGAGTCAGGTGTACGGCTGAGTGACTGCATCTGGCTCCAACCTCTTTACTCTGTCCTCAGCAAGACGCAGAGCCTCCTCGGTCGTCTCTCTCCTGGCTCTCTCATCTGCCAGACTCAGCTCCACCTCCAGCAGCCTTAAACACAACCACACCCAGGGATAACGTTAGCACGTCTACGACTTCAACCGACCGTACGGATCTCTCCAGGACAATGTGGAGATTTTTGCAGAGATCCAAACTGAAGGCTGTTTGTTTTTTTTTCACCTTTCTCTCAGCTGACTGGCTTCAGCACTTTCACTTAACATGGAGTCGTTGCTCTTCTCCTGTGGAGCCCCTGGTGCAACTTCAGTGTGAAGTAAACCCTGGTAGGAACGAGTGCAGGATTACAGGTATAAACACACAAGAGCATACAGAGACAACGCAACTGGATTCAGTGGCAGCTCGGATTTGAGGTTTTAAAGCACATGTATATAGAGCTTTACCTGCACCCGGCCTTGGCTTTCCAGCCAATGACATCGATTCTGGGTGTCCCTCAGAGTCTGGGAAACAGCCCTTAGCTGAGCTGTAACAGCAGCTTTCTCCTCCACTGCCTCCTGCAACTGTGAGTATTGATAACCCAAAGAGGAGGGGCAAATGGCTGTTTGACTGTTTTGTACATTTAGAGTTATTCAGCATTCAGTTGCTTTTATATTTGTATATTATTTTGTAGGAAATGGGAAACAAAAATCATGAAATCAAACCTTGAACATTTGAAGTTTATTGTAGTGTGGTTTAATTAGACAGCTTGCCTACACTGTCTGTATCCTCAGGACGTTTTTGCCTGCTTACAAAGGGCTAGCTGAACTCTGATGGGTTTGGCTTTAAAGGACAGTCACCTGAAGCGTTTTCATACCTTTGTGTTGAGCTGCTGGAAGTACTGGTCTCGCTGCTGAATCTCATACATACAGCGCTGCAGATCTCTGTGAAGCTGCCTCCTCTCTGCATCCAATCGACTCACCACCTCCTCCAGACCGCTTTCCTGCTGTGTCGGAAGGAAGAAATGGGATCGTTTGGTGTCACAACTACCAAAGAGAGAAAAACTGGTTTATCAACCAGGATATCTAAACAGTTTAACTTAGGTAGGATTTCCTGTTCTGTGTGCTGGTTATTGTTTGTTTACATATGCAGATACATTTTTCAAAACATACAAAGTCAAATCACAGTCAGACATTAGCCAAGAGTTTTCCCTGCTCTGCTCTCCTCTCTACTAAAGCTTAAATATGACTCGTGAATAAAGAGCAATGTCTACAGATTCTACATATTCATATGCAGATATCTGTTTATGATTAGTCTCGGTCGTCATGTCCTTGGGCAAGACACTTCACCTACCGCCTACTGGTGTTGGCCAGAGGGGCCGATGGCGCGATATGGCAGCCTCACCTCTGTCAGTCTGCCCCAGGGCAGCTGTGGCTACAACTGTAGCTGCCTCCACCAGTGTGTGAATGTGAGAGTGAATGAATTGTAAAGCGCTTTGAGGGTCTCGAAAAGCGCTATATTAATGCAATCCATTATTATTATTATTATTATTATGATTAAATTCACTGTGACCGTGAAGGTCAAAAGCTGCACAAGTGCATCCGTGAGTCACAGCCTCCCAACAAAGGAGGACGACTGAGAAGTGTAACTTACTTTAACTGGCAGGTCCTTCGGCTCAGCATCAGATCTACATAACAAAAAATGTGTTAAAAATTGAAGTAAAATGAATTTAAGCTGTGTGCATAACAGTGCTGCAGTCAAGCTTTCAAGCCTTCACATAGATGGAGGAACTTACTTTGCTTACTAGCAAATACAGTAACACACATTTCCTGCTTCTGCTGTATGGAAAAACCTTTGAGCCGGGCAGCTTTGGGAATAGGAAACCGTTTTCCTTCCTTTACCTCTGATCCACTGTTGCTTCCTGCTGGCTTCTCACTTCTTTGTGTGCCGTTTGTTGCAGTTCGTCCATCTTCTGATGTATCCCCTGCGATGACAGTAAACAGAAAAAAATGCATCATTGACAAAGACAAACAATGCATTTAACATTTATGTTATTGAAGTGAAGTTTTAAACAGACACCACAGCGTGAGTATTTAACAAAAAAAACGAAAAAAAGTATGCAAGTCATACCGATGGGATGTGAAACCAAAAACACATCTAAGCTGACCCTGCATGCTGTTTGAACCACAGAACCACAGCAGAGAAAAGGAAGTGCAAGCAACAGCCAAACTTGACTTACCAGCCCATCTGACTCAGTCTCCAAGGCACTGACACCACTTCCCTTTGACTTTTCCACGCTCGCCGTACCGACAGTCTCTGGGCTCGACCCTTGCCTGGACTCAACCACTCTTTTAGCCCCGGCCAATTCGTCCATCAGCCGTTCACGATCGTTTTGGAGACTGGCCATGGATCTGGAGAATGCTGACAGTTGCCTGCTGTAAGTGTTGTTTTCCAAAATGACTTTTTTTAGTTCTCTTTCCTTTTCTGGCAAGACCTCCGTCAGCTCGCCCAGCAGCTTGTTCAGCTCTGCGTGTGCGTCTTTACTCTCAAAGGCTTTTAATTTGCGAGTAAGGATGTCCCTCTCTTTGGCAAACATGGCCAAATCTGACGTGGTGTCCTGCAAACTGCGCTCCACCTTGTTTAAGGCTGCCCGAGTCTCTCGGAGTTCTTCATCGTATCTCTGCCTGAGGACCTTGAAGTCCTCGATGAGCTGGTCTCTGTCATTCTGCAAAGCAGCCATTGCCTTGCACAGGGATTCATTCTGAGCCTTGGTATCTTTGCTTTGCGATTTAGCCTCTGATAACTGCTGCTCTATTTCTAGTAGGTCTTTTGCGAGCTCTGCCACCCTCTGATCGGCAGTTTCTCGCTCATTCCTCATCAGCTCCACCTCGCGCTCAAAGGCATCCAGCTCACTGTTGTACTTTTCCTCAGCTTCTGATAATTTTTTGTCCGTTTCATCTTCCAGCTGCTGCATTTTCCCCTTGAGCTCATCAGTTGAGAGCTTCTGAGAAAGAAGTTTTTGTTGAAGGTCATTACATTCAGATGCTTTGGCTGTAACAGCTTCCTGCAAGTCAGCAATCACCTTGCCCCAGTTTGTTGACTCACTGTCTTTTCTCAGAGTTAACAGTTCCTCCTCCAGCTTGGACGCACGAGCTTTAAGTTTAGAATTCTCTTCCTTTAATGCATTGCTTGCTTCTTCTTCCTTCTGGATGTCCAGCTGAGCCTCTCTGTGTTGCTTTTCAGCCGCAGCTTTTTGGGTTTCGAGGTTTTTGATAACCTCCTGTTGCTTCTTTAGCAATACTTTCAACTGGTTGTCCTTAAGGGACAAAACCTGATTTAAATCCTCCCTGTATCGGACCAGTTGAGCCCTGAGCATCGCGTTCTCAGAATTGAGATCATCCATCTGATGTAACAGTTTTCTAATTTCGTGTTTAAGGCCTTTGGCTGCCCCACCTTCCCCATCGGGAGAGCCCTCTTTGCCCTTTAACCCCAACTGACTCTTTGCTTCCAGTATTCTGTATTCTGACATCAGCCGTTCCCGTTCGCTCTGCAAAGACACCATTGAGTTCTTGAACGACTCCATCTTTGCTTCCATCTGCTCCTTTTCCTGGATAGATCTGTTTACTTTAATTTGCAGACTTCGGACCTTGGCCTCAAGCGCTCTCAACTCCTTGTCTGTCTTTTCCTTTTGGTAACGTGAAGACGTCAGCCTGTCCTCATAAACGGACACCTGGTTACGATAGTTAGCCTGCAGTTGCTCCAGATAGCCTGACATTTGTCCATCTTTGCAGGACAGTAGAGAGGAGATCTCAGCATCTTTGCTCTGAAGGAGCATTTTGAGCTGCAGACAAATTCCCTCCTGCTTCTCAAAGTCAGCTTGAGTTTTGTCATTTTGAGACTGCAAAAGGAATATCTGAGCTTCCATGTCAGCGTTTATCTTCTCCACTTGCTGTAGACTGAGCTGCATTTGGGAGATCACGTCTTCTTTGTCAGCCAGCTGTCGTTTCACTGCGTTTTTCTCTTGCTCTGTTCTTTCCATCTGAGCGCTGAGCTCCTTCACCTGCACAGTCATGAGCTCTGCGCTCTCACTGAGTTCAGCATTGCTTGCGCTCACAACAAACAGCTGCCTCTGATGCGCAGCGGCAGCTACAGAGTATTCATTCAGCGTCCTCTCCAGTCTCGACTTGGTCACCCGTAACTCATTCACCTCTTTGTCTTTCATTCTCATATCTTCCAGGAATCTTTTAATGATGAAACCTTGCTCAAGGAGCTGATTGTCCTTCTCATGTAAGGTTTTTTGGTACAAATCATTCCAAAGTTTGGTAGCATTAGCCCCGTGTGGTGTGGAAGCTAACGCAGACAGCTTTGCTTCTTGAGTCTCAGCCGCTCTCTTTAGAGTATTTATCTGCAGATCTCGAGAGTCTAGCTGCTGCCTCAGCTCATCAACTGTTTGACTTTCTTTCTCTTTCAAATCCTTGAGATCATCTATCTGCCGCTGTAACAAAAACTGATTCTCTATGTAAGAGTTGATTTTTGCTTCTTCTACATTTTGAGGTGTCAGATGTGATTTCTGATTTTCAGACTGTTTATTTTGCTGTGACACTTGAAGAGCCAGCTGGTCTCTTTCAGACTCGGCACTCTCAATCTTTTCTTTGGCTTCCCGGAGATGACTCTTGTGCATAATTAGCTCAGCTTCAGCTTGTTTACCTCTCTCATCTAAATCTGCAATCTTCTCTGAGTTTTTCTTCAGTTCTTTCTCCAAGTGCTCACACGTTGATTGCGAGCTCTTCAAAGAGCTCTCCAAATCTAAAATCAGTTCCTGGTATTTGATGCAGTTTTGCTGCAGCTGATTTATCTCCTGATGCTTTTCTTTGAGCAGCTCTTGCAGCTCTTTCTTCACGTTCTTCGAACCCTCGTTGCCTCTCTGAACTGTCTTGAGTTTCTCCTCAAACTCTTTGACCAACTTGAGCTGCTCCTGTTCTTTTTCGCGACGAATCTGATCGTTCATCTCCTTGCTAGCTGCAAGTTGAGTGGAAAGCTGCGCAGTTTGGGACTGCAGGGCACCGACGGACTCGGTCAGTTCGTCGATCCTTTCCGAGTTCTTGAGGATTACAGTCTCCAAATATTCGTTTTCACTCTTCACCTTGTCTGAGATCTCTTGAGCGTTCTCAAGTTCCTCTTGCAGAAGTGACTTGTCATCCTCCAAAATTCTCACCTTCTCATTCAGGTTAATAGTCTCTTGGCGGTGCCTGGTGATAATGTCTTTGAGGTCCTTAACTGCGTCATCTTTTATTCCCAACTGCGACTCATAGTCATTCTGTATGTTCTCAATTCTCTCTGAAAGAGTCTGCTTCTCCCTCTGCACCAAGTTGTTGATTTCCATTTGAGCAGCAAGTTCAGTTTTCTGAGCTTCAATCTGAGCAGTCAGTGAACTATTCAAACTGAGTGCTTCGTCAAGTTTGTTCTGCATGTTGCTTGTGTATGTATTGGATTCCAGGTTCTTCTTTTCCAGCAAACAGGTAGCTTCTTCCAGCCTTTCTGCTAGCTGGATATTTTCAGCTTCCATCTCAGTAAGTTTCACTCTCAGAGCCTCGAATGAGTCCTGAAATGGGGCAGTCTCTGCCTCCAGTTGTTGGTTTTTATCATTTAGATCACACATCACCTCCATCACCTGTTTCTTGATTTTCTCATTCTGCTCCTCCAGCTCCTCGATTCTCTGCCTTTTCTCTTTGGAAACTTCCTCCACTTTTTCTTTCATTCTTTTATTTTCTTCCTCCATCTCTCGGACTTGCTTCCCCAGGATCTCCATCTCACTTTCGTGCTTGTGTACTTTTCGGAGGGCTTCCTGCCTGTCTCTTTTAGCTCCCTCCAAAAGCTGTCTCATCTTGTCCATTTCACTGCTGACATTTTCATACGCTTGCAAAAGCGACTCGTACTCTTGCTTGAGCTCTGCGTGTTTCGACTTCCACTTGGTCAGCTCCTCTGTTTGAGAATCTTTGAGCGATTCGAGCTGGCACGAGAAGGCTTGTTTCTGCTGAGTGATGCTTTCTATAGTTAGTTTCAAACTTTCGCAGGCTGCAGATAGGTTGCGATTCTCGTTAAGGATGCGGTCGACTTCAGTGCTCATTTTGTCCTTCTCTTCGAAGAAACGTGACACAGAACTTTCCAGGTCCGTATTTTCTTGTTTGAACTTTAAAAGAGATGATTGCAGAGCAAAGTACTCTGTTTCTTTTGCTTCGTGTTTGGCTGACAGATTTTCTACTTCTTCCTTGAGCGCTGCATTTTCCTTCATGAGTTCTTTCCTAGAAACCAAAGCTGCTTGAAGTTTCCTTGTTAGAAGGGTAACTTTGTTTTGGTTATCCGGATCATTCATCCTGGCACCCTCATCAGGAGATTTCTGAAGCTCACCACCCTCTCTTCTCATCTTTTCAGTAGTGGTTTCAAGCATTTTGCTTTGCTGTTGTAGCTGAATTTCAAGGGCAGCAATTAGGTCCTCCTTTTCTGAAACTTGAGCTTGAGAAACTAACAAGGCATCATCTCGCTCCTTTAGTTTTGCTTCAAAGATTTCTGCACATTTGCAAGAAAAACAGACCCCTTCTTTGTTATGACCCTCTTGTTCAACGGGTGCATCGTGCTTCTTCAGCAGCTGCTCTTTTACCTTCTCTGACTCCTTCGTTTGCTTTCTCAGGGAGGTCACCTCATCCCTCAGTTCATTAAATAATTGGACAAAATGTTCTTTTTCCTGCTTCAGCGAATCCATATTCCTCTGTGTTTCAGTAAACTGCTGCTGCAGATGTTTAAGCTCCTTAGCCAAAGATCGGTTGTCCTCAGTGAGCTGCTGCTCTGTTTGTTCTAATGTCTTCTGAAGGGTCAAAACTTCAAAGGATTTCTGCGAAACTAAATCAGCTTTTGTTTCAAGTTCTGCTTTCATCTGATTACTTTGCTCCAAAACAGCCTCCTTTTCTTTCAGTAAGGTTTGATGCTTCTCTTCATTTGCATGCATATGTTCCTCTAGTGACGATTTTAGGATGCACAGCTGAGTCTCTAAAGCCTTGTTTTTATCAAATAAAGACTGATTCTCCTGTTGGGTCTTAACTTCAGCAACTCTGACTGCATCCCGATATTTGTCAACCTCTTCAATTTTCTCTCTTAATTCGTTCTCTACGATGTGCAGTCTTGATTTCAAAGAATCTGCTCTTTGCTCCATGGCTATGAGAGACTCTTCTTTATTGGCCATCTCAAGAGAAATAGCCTCTAATCCGGATTTAGTAGCTTCAAGTTCTGTTTGCAGGCTTGAGAGAGAATGGCATTGGCTCTCTTTCTCAGCCAAAGACATCTTTAAATCTTGAAGAGTTTTGTCTCTCTCCTCGACGAGCTGTCTCAAAGTTTGCAATTCATCCAGATAACAAAAGGAGGTTTTGTTGAGTTTCTCCATTTCTCTGGTCTTCTCATCCAAGCTTAACTGCACTGCATTTAGCTCGTTCGTCTGCTGGCAGTGTTGCTCCAAGAGCGCCTTGTAGTCATCTTTTAGTTCAGCGAGCTCTTGACTTAATTTCTTTTCATTTTCTTGAGCTTTCTTTATTGATTCTTTGCGTGCCAGCAAGGCGGCCTGGGCTTTCTTCTGTAAGGTCACCTTTTCTGACTTTACCTGTGCAAGCTCATTTTCTAAGTCAACAGCACTAGCAGCAGAGGAAGACTTGTCCTTTAACTCATCTTTGCATGTCTTGATTTCATTTTGAAGCTCTTCTAATTTCTGCATCAAGCCCTTCCTGTTCTGCTCAAATATCTCTTCCTTCTCGACAGCACTGGACTGCAGCTGCTCGACTAGTGAGTCTTTCTCAATGAGCATTTGTAATGTTTTTGACAAATGAGCTTCTTTATCATTTAAGATGGTTTGCAAACTCTGTTTTTCTGACTCTAGCTGTTCCAAAAGTGTTTTGCTTTCAGTGTTATACTTAAGAAATTCTCCCTCTTTCTCGAGAGTTTTCTTTTCAAGTTGGGAAATATTTTCTTTATGCAATTCTGCTGTAGCTTGAGCTTGACTTTTGGCTTCCTGCAATTGTTCATGCAACAGTGAAACCTCAGTTTTACTGCTTACGCTCTCTTCTTTTTGGTTTTCATATTCTTCAATCCTCCTTAACAGATCTTTTCTCACAGTAAGCGCAGCTTGCAGCTTCTTCTTCACTGCATCTTTTTCTTTCGATACTTTTGTGAGTTCACTTTGTAGCTCATCCTTTTCCTTAATTAGCATGAGCTTCTCTAAATTATTTTTCTCAGTTTCACTTGAACTGTGCGAAATCTGTTCTTCTAACTGTTGCAAAATCTCTTCATGTGCTCTCTCCATGCTCTTTAATTGTGCCGAGAGCGAGTCATTTTCCTCACCAAGTTTCATTCTCTCATTTGAGGCGGACTCCATGACCTGGGCAATGGATGCATCTTTTTCCTTTATCTGCTGAGTAAGGCCAGCAAGCAATTCCTTCTGTTGACTGATCTGAATGCTCATGCAGCTGATTTGCTCATCTTTTGTTTGCAATTCATCATATAAAGAAGAGTGTTTAACAGTAGCTTCTTTCACTCTTACTAACTCGGCATTAAGCTGAGTCTGTAAATGCTCCACAGCCTCTTGCAAAAGAGCTATTTGTTGACCTTTCTCGCAACTATTCTGCTCTCTCTGATTAAGTACAGTCTGTGTTTTTTCCAATTCTGCAACAGTTTTAGCCACCTCGGTTTGCAAAGCATCTACCTCACTTTGATGACTTTCTTGTAACCATTTTATCATGTCCTCCAAAGAGGCTTTTTCGTCATTCAAAGCAGAAGATTTCAATAGAGAGGAAACTTTGTCCGTTTTTCTCACTACCAGTCTTTGTAACTCGTCTTCCACAGCTTTGAGAGCCTGCTGCAAAATATGGTTCTCGTTCTCCTTTTCCTGGATAGATGCTAACACATTCTCAAGCTGAATTCTGGATGCGGATGCCTCCAGCTCTTTCGTGCTCAGTTGATTAGAGCCCTCCCTAATGGCAGAGGAAGCCTCTGCTAGTTTCTCCTGCAAGCTGTCCATGTCCTGTTTCAAAGCATTTACTTTAACATCTTTAGATTTCATCTCATTTTCAACACTTTTCAATTGTTCTGCAAGAAGGTTCTTTTCCTGCTTTTCTCTATCCAGAACTAAAAGCCACTCTTTCTCTGAATCCTGCAGAATTTGTTCTATTTTTTGAATGTTTTCGTTCAACTGAGAAATTTCTTCATCTTTGGCACTAACCTTTGCTTGAAGGCTCTGCTTCTCGGACGTCATTCTCTCCACGAGTTCATTCACGCTGCTGGATTTCTGCTCCATTTGAACCTGCAGCTCCGCCAGCGTTTGTTGACGTCTTCTTTCTAGCTCTTCTTTCTCTGCAAAAAGTTTCCTAAATTCCTCTTTCAAATGTGTGTTTTCATTACTGAGAGCAATGTGAAGTTTCTGATTCTCTTCCTTTGACAATCCTATCTCCTCATTCAGGCTCTTATTCTGCTCTTCCAACTTCTGCATTTCTGAAACCAGCTGAGATGCATGTTTGGCCTGGGCGCTGTACTGACTATTGATTGCGTGGAGAGCCATTTCTCTCTGCTCGAGGTTTTCTGTCAGTGCATTCATCTGTGCCACGACCTGAAGATGCTGTGATTTGAGTCTTTCTATTTCGACAGTCAACAATGACACGCTCGCTTGATGCGAAGCAAATGCGTCATCTTTTTCCTTTGAAAGACTGGAGTTCAAATCCTCAGCTTTCCCCAGTTTCTCCTGGATCACATGCAAGTTACTTTTCAGTGTCTCTACGGTGGTCTTTGCAGTCTGATATTCGTTATTAGAATCATGCAATGACATCCGGAGCTCAGACACCTCATCTGTCCTTTGAGAGAGTTGCTTCCTCGAGTCTTGTAACTCTTCTAAGGTGGCAGCATATTTCTCCTGCAGGTTATTGAAGGCACTTTGGGTTTCTTCTGCTGTCTTTCTACATTTTTCAGACTCAGTGGACAGTAACTGCATTTGACTTTGCAGCTGTGATGCCAACTCTGTACTTTCCATGAACTGAGTTTTGAACAGCAATGCTTCGTCTCCTCTTTTCTGGAAGTCCTGGAGAGCTTTCGCTTGTTCCAAAAGAGCTGCTTCTTTTTCTTCCAAGGCCATTTTGAGGTTTGTCACTTCAGATGTCTGTACTTCCAGGTTGCTGTTGAGCTTTGAGACAGATTCCTCAAGGTGTGATATCTTTTCTTTCAAGCTCTCACATTCTGCCTCTTTGGCTTGTAGATGTGAAGTCAGACTATCAAAGGCAGCGGAAGAAGTACTTTGATATTCAAGACTTGACTCCTCCTTTTTCTCCAAAATATTCTTTAGTATGGAAGACTCTGATGTCAGACTGTCAACTTGGCCTCTGAGTGTACACACAGAATCTTCAAGCTCCAAAATTGTGCCTTCTTTCTCTTTCAGCAGCTCCCCCCGCGCAGCAATCTCACTGTTGAGCTGCTGGATCGAATTCTCCTGCTGTTTCAGGGTGTCATTTATTCCTTGGATTTCCAAGTTGAGATTTGCAGCTTCTTCGTTTGCTTTGGCCAGCTCTGCCACTGCTTTCTGAAGTTCAGATTTCAATCGAACATTCTGTTCACTGAGGGCTTGAATGTTGTCATGAAAATCAGTTACCTCTGCTTTCCTCTGGCCCTCGTCCTGGATCAGCTGACAATTTTCTGCAGTGAGTTTCTGCACAGATGCCTTCAGGTTAGTAATTTCCACCTCCATCTCTGAAGCGCTCTCATTCATGGCCCCAAGCTGAGCACTGAGCGAAATGACAGATTCATTTCGTTTATTCAGCTCATCTTTGTGGTTCTGAAATTCGTGTGTTGCTTCTTTCAGTGTTTGTTCTTTCTGCTGTAGTTGTTGTTTGGCCTCCACACATTCTTTCCTGAGCAACTCTACCTCAACCTGCATCTGTGATGAGAGCTCTTTCTGTAGCTTGACTTCATTCAGAGATACACTACATTCCTCAACTTTCTGCTGCAGCATGACATCTTTTTCCATTAGTCCTGACTTTAAAACTGATCCCTGCTCCTGAAGCATAGATACAGTATCCTGAAGCTGCAGCAGCTGGTCCTGCTGGGCCATTATCTGTGAAGTCTGCTCTGACACAGTTTGGTCTTTTTCAACCAAGGACATGCTCAGCTGATCGACCTGCATTTTTAAACTATCGATCTGCTCTTGTAAACTCTGAAGCTGTTGCTCTTTCTCCCTCAGATTTTTCAACAGATTAGCACATTCGTTTGTTTTCTCGAGTAGACCTACAGAGATTGCCTGTTTGCTTTCCTTGAGGACCTTTTTTAATTCATCTGTTGCTGCAGCGAGCTCCTCTTTCTCCTTCAACAGGCTAGCAACTGTTTTTTGACTATCTGAAATCTGAATTTCAAGGTCAGAAGTTTTTTCTTGGAGAACAAGTCTCTCAGCAGTAAGTTCGGAAACTGATTTCATGTTCTGTGCCAACTCTTCCTGTAGTCTTTGATTATTTTCTGTTAGACTGCTAATCTTCATGCTAAAGCTGGAGTTCTGGTCAAGGGTCGCTTTAAGCTGCCCATCAAGGTCAGACAGAAGCTGCCTTCGTTGTGCAAGCTCCTTTTCTTTGGATTCACATGCAGCACGAAGCTGGCGGTTCTCCTCGGACAAAGCTTGGGTGTGGCTTTTTAAACTAGCCAATTCTGTTTTGCTCTGATCAGCTTCACACTCAAGCTTTCTAGCATTTTCCTCCATGACACTGACTCGGTCACTTAGAGACCTGATAGTTGTGTTTTTGTTATTCAGTTCATCTTTGTGCTTCTGACATTCCTGAGTTGACTTTTTCAACATTTCGTCTCTCTCTCCCAGTTGCTCTCTGAGTTGTGAGCGTTCCTCAATGAGCGATTCCGCCTCAGCTTGTAGCCTGGACGCAATATTTTTCTGGTTTTCAGTTTCCTTCTGCAAACTCTGGAACTCCTCCTGCTTCTGTTTATACATTGCATCCTTCTCCAATAACCCAGACTTCAGACTACTTTGTTGTTCCTGAAGCAGAGACAGAGTTTCCATAAGCTGTGCTTGCTCATTTTGTTGGGCCTCTATTCGTGCTTGAAGTTCAGTGACAGTCTGCTCTTTTTCAGCGAGGTCGCGCTGCATTTTGTCTATCTTAGACGTCAAGCTTTGCACCTCTTCCTGCTGCTGGGTCACTGTCTCCTCTCTTTCCCTGAGTAGCTGCTGGAGCGAACTACATTCATTTGTTTTTGCCAACATGATCTCAGAGGTTGAATGTGTGCTTTGCTCAAGAACTCTATTTAGCTCAAGAGTTCGAGTAGTTAGCTCCTCTTTATCTTTTTGTAGCCCTTGAATAATTGTGTTACTTTGTGAGTGTTGCATTTCCAATTCAGATATTTTGACATGCAAGGAATCCATCTCGGCTGTAGCCTGTGAAATATTTTTGACATGCTCAGTTACTTCCAATTCAAGCCCGTCTCTCTCTTTTGTAAGGACTTGCACTTGATTCTCCAGACTGCTGTTGAATTCAAGAGCAGATGTAACCTTTTCATTTAGCTCTTTTAAATTCCTACGTTCGAGTTCAAGCTCCTCATTCAGCCCCTTCAGGTTTTCTTGGAGCTGCTCTTTTTCAGTCGTCATGCTTTTTAAGAGATTTTCAAGCTTGGAGATATTTTCAGATCTGCTTTGAAGTTCATTGCACAGTCTCTCATTTTCAGTGTTGAATTTCTGCCTCTCGTCCTTTAGCTGGTTTTCGAGTGATGCCATCTTTTCCATTTTCTCTTGCATTACTTGCTTGACATTCTCTTCACTCAGAACTTGCTCGTCTAATTGCTTTGATAAGGTCTGAAAGTCATTGTTATACTTCTCCACCTGTGCCAAAAGCTTATTCTGTTCTTCCTTGAAAGACTTGAGCTCCTTTTCATACGTCTGCTCTTTGTCATTAAGCTCTTGCTGTAGTTTCTCATTACTTGCATTTCTATCCTTAAGCTGCAAAACAAGTCCTTCTGACTCCTGTAGTTTCTGTGCAGATATTGCCAGCTGCTCCTTTAGTGAAGTGATGTGCGTTTCACATTCAGAAAGATGATTATGATGGCTCACATTCTGCTTCTGGATTTCTCCTCGAAGGTCCTGAATAGTCGTCTTATCCTTTTCAGCCTGCTTGATTAAGTGTTCCACCTCAACTCCTTTAGACTCTCGTTCATCTCCGGCCTTGACCATCTCCATCTCAGCTTCCTTAAGTTTCTCCACCAGCTCTGTGATCTTATTATTAAGGGCCTGCTGGTCTGAACTCTGTGATTCTTTCATTATATTAGCCTCCCTCTCTGCCTTACTCAGTGCATTTTCTACTTGTACCAGGCTCTCCTCTTTGAGTTTGATCTCTTGTTTCAGTGCTGTGACCTGCTCTGCATACTCAGCCATGTTCCCAACAAGAGTTGATATCTCTTTATCCTTTTCCAGCAGAGCATCTTTAAGGTTATCGATTTCCCGCTCACAGCTTTGAAGGTCATAAATGAGCTGGGCTCGTTCCTCCAAATGCGAGGTGTTCAATTTGTCCAGCTCCTCGTTTGTCTGATCAAGGTCAGTTTGTAATGTTTCAATGGTGACATCTTGTTTTTGCGTCTAAAGAAAATTAGGGAGGAAAAACACCATTGGCACCTTTTTCTTAATCTTTACAGGCAAAACAACGAAAATCTTAAAAAATCTTTATCTTTTCAAGCATACCTTCTCTTTCAGCACACTCAGCTTTTGTGTGAGATCCATAACTTCTGCTTTCAACTCAGAGCATTGTTTCTCTGATGTAGCGTATTTCATGGAAATGTTCTCAAACTGAAAAAAACAAAACAACACATTTAAAGACTGAAAAATGGCAAATCATAACACAACGAAAAAAGGAGCCCAGCTCTTACAGTGTGCTCAGTCTGAAGGAGCTTGTCAGACAGCTCTTTGCACTGAATGTCTTTTTCACTCAGTGATTGTCGAAGGCTGCTGATGAGCTCAAGTTTCTCAGATGTCTTGGCCAAAGTATTCTCCTTCTCAATCAGGGAACTTTGCAGGCACTCCTGTGTGTCAGTCAGCCTAAAGAAAAAAGTGACAATTGATTGAAGGAAGTCTTGAAAATACCATCACAAAGGACCAAAGCCATACTCTAGCCAAAACGTAACCATAAAAATCAAGTCTTTAACCCCAATGAAAAACTCATTCACTCATCTTGACTCTTTAGATGTCTGCAACCCACAACCCGCCCAGTCTAAACAACCATGTTTTCCACAATCATTTAGTGAGTGCATGTTCACAGCAGTCCTTTTCCAAACTAATAACTTTATGATTGCCGACATAGCAAAACATGTACTACAAAAATGGATTACACTCTATTTGAACATTCAGTGCACTAGCTTATTGTAAAAAAGTGAAATCCTCTCATTAATAGCCATAAATTAGACTAAATTAGATGATGTGAAGTAAGAGCTAGCTTGTTGACCAAAATTTGTCTGAACCATCTGACCCCAATTTAATCAAGTAGCCACTTAATGGTTTGGTGTAATAAAATCCTCTCGAATAACAATGTTGAACATAACCCAGAAACACCTCCTTTTACATTTACTATCTTTTGTTAAAAACACTTGTTGGTGGTTGAGCTTTATCGGCTAAAACTGACTGTGGACACCATCTGTAACGGTGGTACTAAAAGTATTTGTCAAAGCACTTAGGCTACGTTCACACTGCAGGCGAAAGCGCATCAAATCCGATTTTTTTGACCCTATGCGACCCATATCCGATCATGGTATGACAGTGTGAACGGCACAAATCCGATATTTTCAAATCCGATCTGGGTCACTTTCGTATGTGGTACTGAATCCGATACATATCCGATGTTTTAGAAAGCGACTGCTGTGTGAACGGTCAGGTCGCATTAAATCCGTCTTTTACGTCACCGACAGAAGACACACTAATTATCAGCACCGGAGAAGACATCGCGAACGCTTCCTGGCCATATGGTGAAACTGCTGGGAAGACAACGTGAACATTTTATTTGTACTGTATAATCTGCAGATTCTGACAGAAATCTGCAGCTATCCTTTGAAGCACCGCTCCTCTAAAACAGCAATAAGGATAATTATTAGGTTATTTACATTATTATGTAAATAACAAAATAACTTAAAGCAAAAATTGGGAAACGTAAAGTCCGAAGTCTTTATATTAAGGGCCATCGGTCAAACAATATTGTTTACTTCTAACAATTACAGCACATATCACATACAGTCAGATGAACACTTCAGTTCCTTTTGCATGTCAAATAAACATAAGTAAACATTTCTTGGTCAATGAACAGATGAAGAATTTCGATGTAGCACTGTAATCACAGTGAAGGGTTATGGTTTGAATAGTTAACTTACCCTTTGAGCTGTTCATTGAGACTGTTAACCAGCAGCTGATGCTTCTCTGCCTCTCTGCTTTGTTGACTTCTGACACTTGCAAGTTGGCTCTGCAGTTTGTCTGACTCGTTCTGCAGCGGTAGAAAACCAAACATCAATAAATAACACAAAGATCGTCACTGGATGAAGACATCTGCACTGCACACAAACGTGGATGACAGCAGACCTGCTGAAAACAACAGAACATGAAATCTGTTACTGCTATCATCAGTCATCTATTTGTGTGGACCACGCACGTGATGCAAAGGAACTTTGTAAATGTCAAAAGATCAGCAGTGTGAATACAGACAATCTGTGAGCTTTGTGCTTTGAACGTTACTTGACAAACGTATCCAAGGTTAAATAAGCACACCACACCATTAGCCATCACCACCAGAGGTGCTCTCTAACGCACACAGACATGAGTGACCCAACACACCTGAGAGACCCAATTTGGCTGCTCATCTTCATCTACATCAAACGTCACCTGTGTTAGAAGGTTTTGTTACAAAATCCCATTCCATGCAGTTCACTCATCGTTTACTCAACAGTTGGTATGTTATACAAATGCTGCTGTCAGTTAACCCTGGGATAGCACATATGGTGTGTTGTTGGACGGAGTTACCTGTAATGCCTCTATACGGGCCTGCAGCTGCAGTCGATCCTCCAGGTCCTGGCAGCGCTCCTCCAGGCTCAGTATCTGCTCCTGTAGTTGGTTTCTTTCCAGCTCCAGCTCCTCCACAACAGACCGCAGGCCATCTGGAATCAATAGGAGGGAGAATAAACACTAGGTATACAAAAACAGGCTGGTAAGGTACAGTTAGCTGTAATGATTCACAGGGTAAATTCCACCGCTCTAATTTTAGCAGCAGAGCAAACTCTAAAAGGAAATGCAATATTTTAATCAATGCATTTTTGACATTTATAGAAATACTGTTTTCATTCACTTATTTTTTCCTTTTTAAAATTTCTGATCAAATATTTGAAACAATTCAAAGCCTAACCCATCGTTGCTAACTAAATTTAAAAACTCTGCTTTAGTGGGAAAGCTGGGAAAAAGAAGGGATGCCCCAGACCAATATATCTGATCTTGACCAAACATCAAGCTGAACTGGGTCTCTCTAGCAAAGGGCTGATTGCAGAGGCAGGAAGCATCCCTGACAGGTTAATAATAATAATAATAATAATAATACAATGCCACTATTCATTCACTCTCACATTCACACACTGGTGGAGGCAGCTACAGTTGTAGCCACAGCTGCCCTGGGGCAGACTGACAGAAGCGAGGCTGCCATATCGCGCCATCGGCCCCTCTGGCCAACACCAGTAGGCAGTAAGGTAAAGTGTCTTGCCCAAGGACACAACGACCAGGACAGAGAGCCCGGGGATCGAACCGGCAACCTTCCAGTTACAGATACGCTTCCCAACCCCCTGAGCCACGGTCGCCCCAAGTTGCCAGTCTATGCAAGGTTAACAAATCTGTTGCTGAGAAATTCCAAATAGTGAAAAAGTTCCTGCAAATGAGCACAGGCGCGCACTAGGGTCTACACAAACAGTAACGAGTACAGCTTCATTAAATACTGGCATCAGATCAGTACTATCAGCCCAGGGGTCCGTACCATGTGAGAACTGGAAACAGTTAGATTGGTGCATCCATTGGAAAAAGGAGGATTTTCTTCTTATAAAAAAGAAGAATCCAGAAATCCAAAATTTTAAATTTAAGAAAACTGCATCTCCTAAGAGTATAGAATAATTCACTGACAACTTCATTTACTGATTATGAGGCAGGGTGTGAAATAGAATTTCAAATAGAATTTCAGTGCTTATCCACAAACAACCAAAAAAGACACCAGTCAGTTTTCCAAAAGTCCTCAGTCATTAATTCTAATCTTCATCATAGTGCTTTTACTTTTGGGTGATCTTTTCCCCCCCCAAATGCTGGTGTATTTTTTGGTTTTATGACAGCAACCGTGCAGAAGACAGGATGGAGAAGAATTAAAGAAAAGGAGGTGATCATGCACACGACCAAAATATAAAAATAAAACTTACCACAGATGGAAAGCATCTTGCCACCTACATTTATATCATGTCACAATCAGTTCATTAAGACACAAACACTAGCCAGCTCAACCAGCATGCACATGTCCCCAAAACACTGGAAACTGAGTCACATGAATGAGAAGCAAAATATAAAAGTGAAGGTGCTCAATGTCAGGTTTTTTTCATAAGGCGGGAATGAACTTAACTGTAGCTTTCTGTGTAAGCAGAAATAAAAGCAAGCTAATCCCTGTTCCTACAGTCACAGCAGTCGGAGGTTAGACGACAAACAGAATAAACCAACCAGCACCAACAATCCAGTGCTTAATAAACTAAGTCATGGTGAAAACACAAAGACAGCTCAGGCCTCCCAAAGTAATGTGCAGGTGACTGTGTGCATGCCAGTGGAAACTGTCCAGCGGGTCTCACACCTGTGTCAGGAGTACTGTACTCGGGCCACCAACCTCCCATGTTCTCCCCTTCCATTGGAGTGGTACTCTCTGAGATACTTCGAGGATCCTGAAACGGGGCCTGCCCGTGGAGCTCAAAGTCCTCCTGCCAGTGCAAAAGTTTGTTGTAGCAGGGGATTAGATTTTAAGCATTTAGAAAAAAAAGGCAAACTGTTTTTGCAAGTCTACTGTGTACGACGCAAACAAGATCAAGCAGGCAGGTAGCGAGATTATTCTTCCTCTTTGAATAAAGTAAGCTTCCTGTTCTCTGTTATTAACCAAAAATAGAAAACTGGTCCATCCATCCATTTTTTTAACTATATATACATTTTTAGACACTAGTAGAGACTAGAGTAGTCAAGCACAATCCATAGTTGAAAAACTGATCCGTATTTACAGCAGACCTTGTTACCCTCAATTATTTATTTTAGCTCCTTTTCCTCTCCTCCGGCTTATTGCTGAGCTCTGTGTGCTGCTCACATTAGGGATACCTGCTCTCACTGACATCAAGAGCAAAATGTGAAGAAACTGGGTGAAAAGGGGAGATTATGCTATTCTCAATGAAACTCAGACCAGTGAATATCTTTTGGTGTTTAATTGCAGTTAAATAAACTAAAACGATTATTTTTGTTTGCCTTTCTAAAGGATAACGCTCATTTTGCTGATGATTCCATGCATGTAGTGTTCAGCTCCCTGTAAAACCTTGTATTAATGTTAACATGAAAAACACTTCAAAATAACAATCGCAAAAAGGATTTTAAAAAGGCTGTTGTGAAACCGTTTTTTCTAGAAGGTCTGCCCTGAGCTGCAGGATTTGATCTGAACAGGATTTATTTCATAAAGAAAATGTTGCAAGACTCAGCTTCTGAAAATAACTGCAGACTGGTTGATATTAAGCTGTACAGTTAGCCCCGCTCATTCTTCAGCAAATGTCTGAGGCTGTGCTGGTATAACCATGATACAGCCACAGAAACGTCTATAATAAGAGCCGCCTACCTGCAGACTTCGCTGGGATGGAAGCGCCAGCTTCTTGGCCCTGTGCTGATCGAGCCCCCGAGCTTGAGCCAACTCCTCCTCCAACTCCTGCTGCCGAGTGACCAGTGCTGGATCGGAGCAGCCAGGAAAGAACCAGTCATCCTCAATCAGTTTTGTGCCACAGGGAAAGGGGAATGATGGGTTGCATTGAGGGTGTATTTACGGATGGGAAGTGAGTTTAAAGTGGACTAGACAGAATTATCATAGTGTGGAACAGGATAATGTTTTTGAAGACAGGATGACAGAGATGGAGAGTTGACAAGAAGTATGATGGCATGAATGATGCTGGTGGTTTGGTGAGAAACTTTCAACACCACAAACATACTCTGTGACAAAAAAACAGTTTAATCCAATAGTATAGGCAACGAGAGCGACAGTAAGACTGCAAGAGAAGTACAGCAATGACAAGAACTGAGGATGGAGAAATGGAAAGTTACTCCAGGTGTTTATGCACTTGTGTATTTGCATAAGGTAGTGAACCTGAGAAACACTTCAAAAGCAGCATTCTGGTCAGAGCCATGCACACCTAATTTGCATAGCAAAGAAACACACATTTAAACAAGTGGGAAACAGGGAGGAAGGAGAAAACCCATCTTTATGAGTCACATTCAAAGCGAGTGCTTCATCATCTGTGTCTTCGAAATGAAGAGCAGACAGAAACACCAGGCAGGTGCATATCTGAGGGGACTCTGATGGTGCTTTGACTTGTATTTTCATTTAGCAGCAAAGGATTCAAGAAGGGCAACGTCAAAATGATTACAACTAAACATGTTCCCATCTGTTTTGTGACGACAGGTCAATTTTTGACACGTTGGGAGGAAAAAGGGGGGCAGCTCGTAGCAAAGGGTGGGGCAGGAAAAGGAAAGGAGTTCTGTGTGTTAACCGCGGTCAGTGTGGGTTCAGTGCACAAGCAGATTTAAACAAAAATGTATCAACCTAATTTTAACAGCGTAGCCAAAACAATCATGACCCTCTGCAGCAGAATAGAGCCAGTCTGCCACATGCTGGGCATTTCACCCACACTGACTACAGCAGAGCAGATTACAGTAAAGCACATGCAAGTTCAGCAGAAACGTGAGCATTGTGCATGATTATGCATCAAGTCAAAATAGTGCTGTGAAGTCTTATTACTAAAAATCAGCTGGTCTCAGGTCGGCTTTGTTTCTAGTGAAAAGCTGTGAAAAACATCAAATTCATCATTTAATGCATGATGTTAAATAGTCATCTACACAGAGAGCTATCGATGTAAAAATGCTAGGTAGGATTTTTTAAAAAGTGAACTTAACTCCCTAATATTTCACAGCAAAGGACCTCTTTGCTGTCAAAATCATTGTGCATTATAATCCAACGTTTTAACAGCATCATTGACCCACACAGTACTGACTAACGTCTGCAGCAGACTTTAATCTGCACTGGTGAGCTGATATGTGCAAGTATATAGAAAATCAACTTGAAGATCGTCTTTAATGGGAGATTGGCCAATTTGAAATCTGGTAAGACCTTTTCACATTAATGAGTTAATTCATGGAACTTAACGATCTCACCCTGTAGCCGCTAATAAGCATCAAGTTTGATACTTCTTAATTCAAATACATGAATATGAAACCAACATCACAGCAAATCACAGAAGACCCACTGACAAAGGAGTATTTGCAGCTCATCATGAGTTAGAGCGCATGCTTCAATAGTAACTTCTGAATCTGAATAAAATGACCAACATTACACCAGTGAGCAAGACTCAGATGAACTCTCTTTAAACTCAGTATGAAAAAGCACAAATTGTTTTCCTAAAATTGATTTTGGTTTTCTGTCACACATGGATGAAATGTCAGTGAAGTGGACAAAACTCAAATTACCTTTTTTGCAGGGTTTTTATGGATTTATGAGGTTGACCCTTATTATTTGAGATCACGTCATTATTGTCAACTCCACTTGATTGATTCATGAACCTAATACGCTGTGACACCACTAATCAAAATCAGGAGGAACAATTAGTACGTAAGAGACCATCAGCCATTTTTCTTTGAGTATGATGTTGGCTTCATCTAACTAGGATTAAAGAAGACTCTCATTTGCATGTTTACCACTGTGATAACATTCTAATTATTCAAGCAGCGCTTTGGATTTTATAACAGCAGTATCATGTGATAAAACTGCATTAAAAAAATATACTCCCGTGTTAAAACCAAAAAAAAAAAACCCTGATACGTTTTGTAATAAACGTTTCCAGATTTACAATAATGAGCTTAACTGAAGCTTGATTCTTATTGCTGACAAAAATCCAGCCTGTAATGATGAGGCTTGTGCATATTTTAAAAGCTAACTAACATATTAGGATCACTCACTTAAAGATAATACCTGCTATGTCTGTCTCTGACAAGCTGAGTGGGACTATGTTGCTGAGCAGTAATACAGATGTTTCACAGATGTTTCACATTTCTGAGTATGAAATGTGCCATCTGAAGCAGAGGTGGCATGCATATTTTCACATTTAAAAACAAGAACAAACAAACAGAAAACAAAAACAAAACAAATATCCAAATCCCCAAATTGAAAAGCACAAATACCTACACAATGACGGAGTATCTGAGGGCACTTGTGCATAGCTCTACTAAGCCAGGTGTGTCTGTCTGTATGGAGGATAGGCTCTGGTGTCAGCCTTGTAGCTCTGATGAGGTTATATGCATTAGTCTTTTTAATAGGGTTAGTGCAAACCTACCATCCCACCACAATAGAGCAGCAATTTTCTTTAATTATATTTGAGACCAGTTCATTATTGTTGGTGATTTCAGATATCTTAGCACACCAGAAATCAAAAGTTGAGAAGAAGAAACAGAAAGACAGAAGAAAACAAAAGGGTAAAGAATGGAAAAGAACAACACGGGACAGAGAAAGGAAGAGACTAAACTAAACAGCAGACTCGAACGTGCAGCATGACACTGTACTGCCTGTCGTTTCCACCAGCAAATGCAAAATTCAGGGAAACTCCAGGCAGTACAGTGTGCACGAGCTGCACTGGAGGTTTGGAGGAGCCTGCATGCACAAAACTGATGGGAAACTGTTCTGCGTGGCTGCTCCCATCCCTGGAGCAGGGGCTGGACAGGGAGAGTGGGGAGGGGGTGGAGGTCCATGAGATGGGAGGCAGCACAGAGTAAACCAAATCTCGCCAATGACAACAGTGAGGATGGGGAAAAATGAAGAAAACAAAGTACTGTTCAGTCAAACAACACATGACGAAAATGGTAAAACAAGCTAGCTCTATGAGAAAAACAAAGTGTGTGAAATATATTTGAAATGATTCCATTTAGTCCAGTCCTCTCCAGACTGAAGTTGACTCAGAGTTGATCAAACATTAACCCTCTGGGGTCCAGGGTATAACTGGCTGTTTTTGACTACTTTTGATTTTACGTCTGTATTTCACCTTTAAACACGGTTTATCTTGCCTGTTTGGCATCATTCTTTTCAGCAATCTACCTTTGGAGGCTTTTTTGGAGCAACTGTGACATTCACTAGTAGAACTGACACACAAAACAAAACAACGACTACACTACACACTAACTATAGCCTCCGAACACACTAAACATCACAAATCTCTCATATGTGAAAAGTCGCTCTCTCTCTCGCCGGTGTCACTCCTAAAACTTCCCCCTCTTCCTAAACAACCAAGTGCCACATGCTGCCATATAAGTTTTTTGATTGGTCAACATGGTACACTTTAACACCAATAGAAAAGGGGTGTTTTTATTTATTTATTTTTTAATTTTGCTCGCAAGCAGAGAGTGTTTGCTAGTAGGGGTGCAACGATACTCGTATCGATATTGAACCGTTCGATACAGTGCTTTCGGTTCGGTACGCATATGTATCGAACAATACAACATTTTTAATTTATTTTATCAACTTTCCTTCTGACGATGCTGTCTGTGTTGAGCGCTCAGTGAATCTGTGTTCGACAGTGCAGGCTAGGCGGAGTAGTCGAGTGCAGATTCACTGAGCGCAGGGCAAGCTAGCGAGACAGAAGTTAAGCTCTCCTTGCAACATGGCAAATTGAACCTCCCCCACCCTCATTCAGATCTGGCGTTTGGAACTATTTTGGTCTTCATGTGACGTATGACCCTGAAGGTAAGCGCGTCATGGACTAAAGTAAAACAGTATGTTGGATGTGCCATGCAATGCTCAATTACATGGGTGGGAACTAGTGTGTTAGCGCAGTTAGCTCATTAACGTGTTGGCCGTCAAGCCCCACGCACGGGGCGATCTGCGGTAGCTCGTTAACGGAGATTTGCCGTGTTGTGGCGTTAAGGTCATTTCAACGAGATTAACCTGAAAGCACTAGTGGGAACACAACGAATATGACTGCACACTTACATCATCCTAGTGCAAAGACAAGTGGAAGCAGACAAAACCAACAAGCAGCATGCTACAAACGTTACCCGAGTCATTTAGACAGCCGTTAGCACAGGATTCTCCTTATGGGGACCTGATATGTTTAATATGCTGCTGAGAATATAGCCCAGAAGAAGCTATAGTACAGCTTTTATTTTGGAAAGAGACATTTCTCTGTAATAAACTCTCTTTTCCAAAGAGTGATTTCTCGATCAGATAGATTAATTTTTTTTATTATTTTGTTGTTTCAGCAACATTAAATTTAAAAACTGTACTTTTGAGTTAAAATATATATTTATAATTTTAATAAATGACAAATTAAAAAAGCATGAACATTTTTTGTATCGAAAAAATATCGAACCGTGACACCAAAGTATCGAACCAAACCGTGAATTTTGTGTATCGTTGCACCCCTATTTGCTAGCACTCTCCTTAGAAAATGACATTTTTACCGTTCTTTCTGCAGTAAACACTGTTTTATTCAGAAAAAACATTGCGTGTATTTTTTATCTTAACTCTGGTTTTACGTGCCCTATCACCACAATTTAAAAACTGGTGTATAGTTCTAAGTCTGCACTTTCGACCCAAGTGGAAATGGAGACTGTGGGTCGCTGCATCTTGTTGCTGTGTCGTCTTAAATTGGTCATGTGATTTTGACGCACCGGCACATCCATCGACCCCAGAGTGTTAATGGAGATCGGAGGCACAGTAATGCCAGAACTGAACTAAAGTTTCCCCAAAACCACAGCTACCACTAAAGTAACTTGACTCTGACAGAACCCCGTGATCCACATTTGTGTTAACAAACAAAATGCCAAAAATGTAGACAACAGAGTTTGTGTTTTATAGTAACACCAAGTTCCTCTTTAGATGCTAACAGAGGATGTGTACTCTGATATACTAACGGGTTTAAGAATGACTAAATAATTAAAGTCGAATTTTGAGGAACAGAAATACAGAACAACTTTAAAGTATTAAAGAACAGGTTTTACTACTGTCGTATTAAGTACTGCGAGTCTTTTCTTGCATTTATGAAAAAGTTTTGTTTTTAGGTTCCTCACATATATGAATGTCAGCAGACGTGTGTCGTTATTTCACACTGGCTGAGGATTTCTGAGCAGATTAACTGTGACTCTGATGTTCACCCTGCTTCTACCTCCTAGCTATAACTGATCCCACCACCATTAGCTAATTTGATCTAAATGAGTTTGACTCATCCTCCAGTAAAAGTCTTACCCTCTCTTTCCTCCTCCATGTGGCTGATACGGAGGGACAAGGCAGCCTTCTCCTCCCTGGCCCGGTCTCTGGCACTGACCACCTCAGCTACCATCTCCTGCCACTCCAGCACCTGGCTCTGAGTGTCATCAGCGCTGCCTGATTCACTTGCCTACGTTCAGCAGGTGCAAAAAGGGATAAGAGACCATCCGTGAGTATTAAATGTAAAACAAAAGCAGCAGGTTTAAGAAAGCGTTTGGGTGCTAGACCTGAGAGGCAGCCCTCTTGGTGAACTGCTCCAAGTCTGCCTGTAGTGTCCTCTGTTGCTCCTCATACACCACCAACTTTGCCTCCAGCATTTCTAACGATAACATCGAACAAAAATAATGTTCATTTTTGAACTGAGGATTTCCCTAAAGCGTTTTCCGGAAAGTTTAATTTTATTACCGTTTTTTGCTTTAACCTCCTCGTATTGCTCCACCTTCCAGAGGTTTTCTTCTCTCTCCTCCTCGAGTGCAGTGATGCGACTCCGCAGGGCAGTCAGGTCTGGGGGAGCAACTCCAGCCTAAATAGAGTCAAACGTGTCTGTTTACTTGGCAGCTTTGCTTACCAAAGGACTTTCAGCATTTTGACGCGTTTTCGATTTTCACTCTGGATAACAAACTGAAAACGGCGTCCTGCAGACGATCGGCTGATATAAAAGAAAAACGGATAACGTGACGGATGCTGCATCAGCTTTATGGTCATGACGAGCAGCGCGAGCAGTAACGAGCTCAAATCTAAAAACAGGTATCGTTTTAACAACGCCAAAGAGAAAGCGATCTCTCTCCCTACAACTCAGAACAGTGTCATATCCTGTAAGACACAGTGTTACATGATTTAACACTGTGAAATGAACTCTAAATCTACAAACAGCGGTCCCTCGCTGGTTCTCCTGTCGCGGCCTCGCTGTTTCCTGGATTTTTGTGTGCAATTTTCCATGGTTTTTAATTATTTTTTAATTTATTTTATTTTTTTACAGGGCTTTATGTTCTGCGTCCTGATTGGCTGTAGACCACTGTCAATCACTCTCCTCCGTGCTGTGTCTCCTGTACTTTACAGAACGCGTTCAGTTTGTCAAATCTACATAAATCTCTGATCGCCAGCAGTGTGGCTCTGAAGTGCTGGACTTTTTGTTTGCAAGTTTTCTCCCCAACAAAAACAATCTCGACGAAACGCTTTGGACCGTCAAAGGCAGCTGCTGTTGGTTTCGTTCTATAACACTGGACTTATTTTTCTATGAAGGTTTGAAGTTTGTGTTTAAACAAGAGAGAAAAGTGTGAAAATGCCTGTCTGAGAAAAGCGTATAAAGTGTGTAGTGAGGGGTTTAAAACATCTATAATAACTGTAAAAAACATAAAGTTGGCGACTTTGCGTATTTTACCTGTCGCGGGTTATTTTTAGAACGTAACTCCCGCGCTAAACGAGGGAGCGCTGTAGTATAGAACACCATAAACATCTACATTTCTATGTTTTATTGAAAAAGATTGCATACAATTGTAACATTTATACTTGAATAACTGCTGGTTTTATCATTCATAGCTCAACAATTAGTGGCTTCTCTTGACTGCAGGAGTTATTTTCTTCAGCAGTGCTGTGCAAACGTTTTGAACAGCCCTTATTTCTTTATGTTTCATGTATGTTTGACCAAAACAGAGTTGTACAAGCCTGAAACCTGATATCTGGACATCTTTATTCAATACAGCCTGACCTCACTTTTCTTGTTCTGTGAAGGTCACGCCATGACGGTCTTCCACTGGGGTTTTTTTCCCCTTTTACTGCACTGGCAGTGAATTTGGGATCTTTGCCATAAGCACAGCACAAAAGCACAAAATGCTTTGTTCATCCGACTTGGACAACTTGAAACCCTCACCTGGCTTCTCTTCAGTTCCTCCTCCAGCTGTCTGATTCGACTTTTAGACCAAGCTTTCATTTTTAGGAACTTGGCCTCTGATCTGCTGGCTTCATCTGTTTTCTGCTTTGCTTGTGCTGCAAAAATAACAAAAGAAAAGGTTTGAAGCACTGAAAGAATTTGAAAATGTCCTCATGTTCTGCTGCATTTTGTGAACAAACTAAACATTCCCAGGATGTACATGGGAAAATGACCTCTGAAGGAGTTCAGATAAATCATCAAAATGAAGCACCAACCTTCCAGCTCAGCTATCCTCTGGATGGAAGCTGAATCTGTGAGCACATTTCCACTTCCTGATGCCTCCTGACTGGCAGGTGGTGCTGCTGCCTGGGCTCTCCTCAGGTCCTCCAGCTGCCTCATGAGATCCTGTTGGGTTTGATCCAGCTGTGCTTGATGCTGCTCGGTCATTCGCTGCACCTCTGCCTGCTGCTTCTCCATCAGGTCACGGAGTTGTGCTCGCATCACATGCTTCTCTGCCTCCATTTTGGATTCAAGGCTCTCTCGCTCAACTTGTAGCCTCTGCAGCCGCTCTGAGAGTTCCTGCGTGGACAAAGTATTTGTTCCACATAAGTTTCAAGGTGTCATTATTTCAAGAGAGGTTGAAGAATGTCTACGAAACAACAATAGAGAATGTTCTATAGGCTGAATGAAAAGTGTCTGTCTGAAACAAGCTTTAGCCCCTCCCCCTGAGCTCGCTACATGTAAGCAACATTAGGGATATTTCTTCTCTGGTCTGAAAACGAGTGTTTACAACAGTCTGAAGCTGCATTTAAGCTCAAAGACATTTATTAAATATGGAAATTGATCTTTTTGACAGAAAACAAGGAAAAACACCAACGTCTTTATTGAGACGCAAACAGGAGCGGCGAGTCTGCTAACCTTTATCTGCTGATCTCTCCCGTCCACCTCTCCCTGGAGAACATCAATGACCTGAGTTTTACCCAGCAGCACTTCCTCTTTCTCATGAAGCTTCTGTTTTAGAGCCTTCAGAAGCTGAAAAGAAAAGCACAGATTCACAAACAACACAAAAATTCCAACTTCTTTTAGTTGCATGAACTCCTGACTGTCTGTGTTACCTGCTCCAAGTCTGCACTGGCATCTGACTTGGCTGCTAGCTTGAAGAGCTCCTGTTCATGCATCTGGTTGATCTCCATCAGCTGGCTGTCCTTCTGAATGATGATGTCTTTGAAGGTCTGGATCTATAAACAAGCACACGACTCATTGTGAACCCGAGACAGCTAAATTCTACAAAAGAAGCTGTATTGTCCTCTTTGAAAACCTACATTCTGCTTGTACATGCTCTCCTTTTGGCTGTACTGCTCCTTCTCTGTAGCCAGCAGGTCTTTGAGGCTGTCTGTCTGCTCCTGCAGCAAACTGTAGCGCTCCTCTGCTTCCCCCACTTTCTTAGTCAAGCTCTGTACCAGCAACTGCAGCTCCTGCATCGCCCCGCCGTCCTCAGCCTGGGGGGACAGAACACATGAGTGACAGTGACCACATCTCTGAGAAAATGCAAGACATCGCCTGTTGTGACTCAGCTGTAATCCATTTTCTTCTACTTTTCTAACTGTGTCTGCCTATTATTAACACGTGCAATATTTAGAAAAAAGCAGTGAGATGATTCTACATGCTCAAAGCATTTATGACCTTCTGTGGTGGTGCAGGTGTGATGGGCTGATCTCCAGCCAGCGCTGTTTGCAGGTGGACAATGTAGGCCTCTTTTTCTGCCAGTTTCTTGTCCTTCTCTGTCAGCATAGCGTCCATTTCTTCACCACGCTGCCGCTGAGACTCCAACTCCTTCATCTACACAAAGTATTGGTCAGAAAAATTAGATTTCAAAGTGTAAGCGTACACCTAGGGCTGTTCGATATAACGATATATATGGATGACGATATAAAAACGTCTGTCGTTTCATTTTACGCTATCGTTTGTTTCGTGGTGTCGCAAAATAAACTGTTTACGGTAATATTTCTTCATGGTTCTGATGGTCACTGTAGTAAAGTTCTCTCTTTCTCTTATATTTAATATAACCACACTACGGACGGACAAGCGTTTGTTTTTATGCGTTGTCGTTATCAACAACGACGGTAAAACCACCGCATGTCCGCTTGTTTATGTTCCACATAAACCTTTCACAATAAAGCTCAAGATCCTGTTGAGACTTAAACTGAATCACGTGAAAGAGCAGATTATTTACGGATGAGAAGCAAACAAAGAGCCGCCAGGTGCTAAAAAATAAACCTTAGACTCAAACATTAGAACAGGCTTTTCCCCGCAGCACGCCGTGTAATAAATACTCACAAAGAAAACGGCGCCGTTACAACTTATATCTAAAAATGTGTCGTTTCATGCATCGGTTAAAACACTCGACTCCAGCTACATGACGCGCAGCTGGAAACACTTCACGCAAGTCGAGATTCACAGAATTTACAGAAAATGTTACATTTCTGTGATTTATATCGTTATCGGACGATAGATGTCTTATATCGGGATATGAGACTTTGGTCATATCGCACAGCCCTACGTACACCTCAGGATATGTCACAACAGAAAAAGAAATGAATACATCCGTTTGCTCAGTGGCACCATTGTGGGTGCGCATATTCATGGAGAGGATGATTATTCTGTAACTACAAGAAGAAATGAAGAAAAAAATGTGGAGCCAGGAAAAGTAGAGTAAACTGGTGACATTTTTCCATAAATGTACTGGATTCATCTCTGTCGATACGAGCTGCGTTTCCTGCGGCCATTTCTTTGTTCTCTGCTGAAATTAGCTGCCGTTGCTGTTCTTCTGTTGTGATTATAATTCAAATTAAGAAAGATAAATGTAATTATAAAAAAATAACTTCAAATAATTAAGTGGACGTGGTGGGGACACAGGGTAAGGCTAGTTAGGCCAAGACTAGCACATATGTGTGTTCCAACAATACTCCAAGTAACATCAGTGGGAAATATCTCATTTCCCTTTATCTGGTAGGCATCAGAATCAAAGTATGCTTTACTTTGGTTTCCAGTTCCACATCTCTTTGTCCAAGCTGCTGTTCTAGTTCATCAACCTTCTTCTTCAGCAGGACAATCTTGCCTCGACTGGCTTGCTCTCCTCCTTCCGATGAACCCTAAACATGAAGAAAGCACTTTAACAACCCCAATGGAAACAGAGCAGAAACATGATTCAAATGGGATCCACATGGCATGACTGTGTCTGAGCTTATAAAGCCAATGGTGCACTGAATCGCTGGAAAACGTTTAGTATTTATTCATTTCTACGTTTAGCCCTTCAGTTCTGGATGTGCGTGCACATCTCCACCTTTTTGCCGTGTGTTGGTGTGCTCGGCCCCTGCTGCTTCTTCAGCTCCTCGAGCTGTGCCGTCAGAGACGTCACCTTGGCCTTGTTCTGCAGACGCAGTTTGGACAGTTTGGCTTCACAGGCCTCCTTCTCAGCCTGAAAACACAAAGAAGAACTTTAACTCCAGTTCAGTGCTTCGTTACGTCATCAGACCAGATGGTTTAACTGTAATATTTTAGGACACGTTAATAAAAAGTGAACTTTGGCAGCTTTAGATGTGTGTGTGTGTGTGTGTGTGTGTGTGTGTGTGTGTGTGTGTGTGTGTGTGTGTGTGTGTGTGTGTGTGTGTGTAAGCACAGCAAAGGTTTACAATGCAGGAAATGCTTGCACTCTCCTGTAGCGCGGTTGCTAAATCAAACACATTCCTGTCTTTACTGTGGATTGAAAGGCTTGACTGTTTAATATTTAACACAGTTGATGTTTCTCACTGAAAGATCCAAGTCAGAGAGCAGCTTTAAAAACAGTTTTGACCAATTGTGCCTGCCTCAATATTCCATTTCCCAATCTATGTGATGACTCATAGGATTGAATAATTTAAGCACAGTCCTTATAAATCAAGGAACACCATGCAGAGTCCTGCACACTGGAAAAACTTACTCATAGACTTAATCTTTGAAAAATGTATCCATCTGTGCACCCACATCCCCTTTTTTTGCTTGATTTTCTATCAAAAACTGAACAATGTTTACATTTTTAGCTATATCTGCACGCTACTCAAGAACACACTGACAGCCCAGCTGAGGCCACCATTTATAAATAGCACGTGTCAGTCTCTATTTAAAACTAACAATTGTACCTTTAGAGGTGGAATTTGCAAACATTCATTCAGAATTTGCTTCTAATCTGATTCTAATACAGTTACAGTTGAGTGTTTGGACAATGGCAAATTTGCCTCTGTGTGCACAGGGGATTTTTAATCAAACAACCAAGATGAAACTCAAGATTTTCAGCTTCAACTCGAGGTGTTTAACCAAAGTCTTGTATCAACAGTTTAGGATTTACAGACATCTGTTCCCTCATCATTCCACGAGAAAGTAAGTAGATAAAAGATATGAAATTGAGTGAACTGAGCACTAAGGTTGAACTTGTATTGTAAAGATTCAATAAGAGAAAGCAAAAACTAAATCGATAAACTGGTACATTCAGCCAATCCATCAAAGCCCAGACATGTCCACTAGCCTATCCAGAGGAACACAGACTTTTTCAGGCCGGCTGAGAATCTCTCCACTGTGTACGGGGTTGACCTGAGGGCCTCCTCCAAGTAGAACATGTACAAAACACCTCACCCAGAAAGCATCAGGTCAGATGCCCAAACCACCTCTCAATATAGAGGAATAGCAGCTCTACGCTTCACACTTACCTTGCAGCAGCAGATTTGAGCAGGCACCTGTCTGCCCAGCCTTCTTCAGAATGATGTCAAAGTTCTGCTGGAGGTGGGAATTAAACTTCATGTGGACCCAGGCCACTGCAACATGCTCCCAGCTAGGGCTGGGCCATATCATACCGTTCACGGTAATACCGGTATAACGTTGGGCAACGATAAGAAAATGAAATACCGCGATAGAATATGGGTAAAACGCACATGCCTTTGTTTACACATGGCGGAAAGAGCATGGCGGCGACGGAGAATGAGAAGGGTGAAAGTGGAACTGGTTTAGCTTTCGTCCGTCAGATACACAACAAAGCACTATTTTTGGTAGCGCATGCTAGCGGGCCGTTATTACCGTGTTGTTTGGAAAATACGGCGCACTTAAAATCATCCTTTGATTTTTCTGAAAGTCGACAGAGCCCCTTATAATCCCGTGTGCCTTATGTATGAACTCTGGTTGTGTTT